>NW_004797483.1:175992-196592 GCF_000002075.1 Aplysia californica | reverse complement strand
GGGGGGGTTGTGACATCATTGTTCCTTAGTTCCTTAGGAGCACTGTAATTCGGCTCTGGGGAGGACTACATGCAATAATAAGAAAGGAAAGAGTACGTAGGCCTGCATTAGGCCCAGGAGAAGAGAGTCAGTTTCAAGTAGCCTATGAAGTTTTCATGCATTGTGGAGGAGAGGAGGCCGGAGGCTTTGGAGGCAGGGGTCTACGAGGGTTCAGATTACTACTAGGTCATGTGACCATAAAGATACCAGTTAGGCACAAAGGCTTCGAATTTGCGGTAGCTATTTTAAAACGTGTCTATATGGATAAAAAATCATGTCAAACCGATAGTTGACTATTGCTCATGGTCGTTTTTGAGATAGAAAACGTTGTTTTACCCTTTTTACCCTGAAAAATTTACTAATTATTTATTGACACTTCAAACATCGCAGTTGCTATTATAATTTCGGCTTCTTTTGCTGATACGTATCTGCCTCTTTGTAATGGCGACGGCCATCATAACAAAGATCAAGCGTAGGCCTAGTCGAGTCCCCCGGAATAAACAACAGCTCAGCAGTTTGAAGTTGTGCCTGGTGTAAGTTACTGTTGGCTGATCAGTCCACTAGATTTTAACAAACATTGGCATGTGCATTAAACTTCTATGGGTATGGTGAATAATGTTTGTCTTACCTCAAAGAAATAATTCTGTCCTTGGCTTGACGTTGCAGAAGTGCAGAGCAGAAGACGGATTGTGATATAAGTCAAGAAAAGTTAAAAAAAAGAATGAATTGGGTGATCTTATACTTTTAAGCTCGTTAGATTCTTCAATTGATTTTATCTAGACATCTAGAATCTAGATCTAAGCTATCGTAGGCTAGAGGCAGAGGTCTATCTATCTATCTGTCTTTAGAGACATCGGCCCTTGGCACGACCGTGCCCTGACTGAGCCTGAGCGCGACCAGTTCCCCTTTTTTCCTTTTGTGCAGCTCGTGTTGCAGTAATCTGTTTTATTAGAGTTACGTAGCGAATGAGTTAAATAGTGTACTAACAACTTTCTTGCACTTGTTAATGTCTGTGGGCGCATGTTCGCGCCCCGTTCCCTATGCGGTCGCGCTGAGGCTGAGGGCTTGCAGTCGCGCCAAGGGCAGAACATTAGGCTAACATTTTAAAATGCGAAATCTGCCAATGACGTTTTAGAATGAGTGACGATATCATGGTGTAAACCGGAAGTTGACACACTGAAGCGGCCCTGAACATGGATTGCCTACCTATTTTGCCGACAGACACCGCTGAGAAGCAAAATATGACAAGTGGTCACGGGTTGGGCCAGGTACTCTAGATCAGGTCTACCGGCCATTGTTAAAAGCCTTATCCGTGGGTGCCTCAGAGAAATGAAGACTGCTGGCCAGAAATAACTGCTGGCCAGTAATAAGGTCAATACTGGAAAAGGATGTCGTAAAATGTAAGCCGCATGTGGCTGGTTTCAGGTGAACAAGCAGATTTTGCATCCTATCAGTTTGTCCATTTTCTGTCTGTGACATTTTGGTAAATCCGGCCACTTTTGGAACTTTAAGGTCAAACCAGCCACCCATCTTGGCCAAACAGGCCGCCCTTCATGGATGTTAAAAAACACTATTTGACTTTGTTTTTTCCTTTCATAATCACTTACTAGGCTCAACTGCCCTATTGCCAGGGCATTGATCAATTTGGGGTTCGATTCCAACATACCAAGGAGCTTGAAAGCGTCTTTCCAGGAATCGGCAGAATATTTCGTTCACCAAAGACGACTGTCATACATTTTTCGCACACAATAGACCAAAAGTTCATGTTCATGTTAAACCAATTTATTAGCAACACAGGCTTGCAATTTAAGAAAAAGGCCATGTCCCTGGGAGAACTGTAAAAGAAAAAATTACAAACTCAATAACAACCATGTGTACGACAAGGTCTCACACTACAAACACCCGAATATCGTACACACAACGTGGAATTCGCTGGTCTCCTCACTCTTCACCAGTATCTTCTCTCTGTCTTTATCTGTATAATATATCCTCTGTGGTACCATCTCCTACATTTGCACTCAAGATCAATCCATCCATCCAGGTCCCTGTTACTTGCACAAACAGCACATACACTTTCATCACATCATTCACACTCCACATATCGTTCATATCCATCTCAACATCCGACCTGTCATCATACACTCCTCATCATCATCCGAACTTGAACTTTCTTCCACTCTTCTCTTCTTGCCCTTCCCTTTCATTGCTGCCTCCTTCTTCTTCTCTTCCAACCTTTCGGCTTTCTAATTGCTCTCTCTCCAGGCGCTTCCTGTCCTTCTCTTCAAACTTTTTCTTCATCTTTTCCTCCCTCTTCCTCAACATTTCTGCCTTCCTCTCTTCCTGTGCCCTTTTCTTTGCCACCTCCTCTTTTTCTTTGTTCTCGTAAAACTCCTTGAAGAAGACGTGATACATAGGAGGGGGGCTGAACACATGATTGTGTTGTCCCCCCCCTTAAAATCATCACAATAATTACTGGAATCAAAATTATGGTATGCATGTACACGCATGATGGGAAATGTATGCCTACACAAGGACAATAAAGATTATTATTATTAGCCTATTACTATTATTATATAATTATTATTATCATCATTATTTTTAGTAGTAAAACATAGCACACATGATTGTGCAGTCCCCCCCCCTGCCCCCAAATCATCACTGTCATCAACCCGGCCGGTTTCACCACGATCGCATAAAAATTCTTTGGTCGGACCAGCCACCCCATTATAATGGGGCTAGAATGAAAGACGAACACCGTCAAGATGACCCAAATACCATCTAACAAATATATTAAAATAGCATATGATGTAGTGGTTGACCCGGAACTCCTCAATAAAGACCCACTTTCGACTTAAGTAGCAACTTCCTGTCACTCCTTGCAGCCCATAACAATGAAAGGGAAACTCACTTTGACGAAGAAATCTGTTGAAAACGAAAGTTGCCTGGTCTTCTCAAGGCTTGCCCACACTCAAACGGCACGAAAGACCTCTATGCAGACGTCTGTTGTTTTAGTACAGGGTTTTGGAAGCGCCAGTATCCATTGCAAACCTTGCAGTCTCGAATCAAATCTACTCCATTTGCAGCTTATCGTCCTATTAAGTCCAATCTCTTGTAAGTAGTGGTGCTTAATGTCTTGTGCTTACAACACTTTAAAAGAAATGATCGGGATCGAAACAGTCAATCATTTGCACTGCATCATTGAACTTTGTTTGAACTTGCTTTCGTGCGTAGGCCTACTCTTAGTCTTCTTCTTCCTCTCAGTTTATGTAATGTACAGCATCAGAATCAATCTGGGCAGAAGAAGGGTGCTGCACAGTCACAGTTAGACTGCAAGTTGCAAAGAAAATAATCCAAGTCGGCCGGCTGCCATCGTGCGGTTGTGTTGCCACCATGACTGACAAAGTGGGAATCCCTCTGTGATGTCAAACAAGATGGCTGTTACTGTAACTATTGGCCAATGGCGTTTAGTTTTCGTTATCTAGCTATCCGCTTGTCACCTAGTTGGTGCTCATGCCCCCTTGTGTCTAGCAAGGCTTTTGGCCTCAGCTTTTGCAAAAATCATAAAATTGCCTATTCCTCCTTTCCCCCCCCCCCCCCCCCCGGCCCGCGTGGGATTTAGACTCTGTATACCTCATTCCCGCGGAAGAAGGTGATTGATTGTCATCACTGATCTCCTTAGAGTTGAAGTTTTTGAAGTCTTTTATTTCAGAGCAGAAGCTTGACCTATCCTTTGACCTGTTTTACGCACACTGGAAGCTTTTTGTTGACATACTAAAAATAACATGATCATATACATACGTGTTCATTATATAGGCTAGATCTCTTCTATATATAATATGTATGCCATTTAAAAATGCATTGCGAGCCTCTGAACTGTTTGGTTTCTTTGTCGAATGCAGATAATTAATATTAAAATTTTTGGTAGATTTTGTAGAGGCAGCAGGCAGCAGATTTTCAGTTCATTGAAGGATGACTCATTAATTCAAGGAAAATGTTAATGATTAAAATTGTGATTATGACAGAAGAAAAGTTTGGTTTGGATCTTTAGCTAGGTGTACTAAACCCTTTTTTTTTTGTCTGTGTGTTTGTCACCTGCTTTCTCTTTCTCTGGACTTACCGCGTCATCCTTTACCCTCTCTTCTAAGATGAAAAGGCAGTATTGAAAGAGGTCTGATTTTGATTGACATTCTATCACCACCATACTTTATGGGTGTGTTTTGAGGAACAGTTCATGTATGCTGTATAAAAACAGTCCAAGTCTAAGAGAAGATGACCAACTTTTTTTTTTAGAATCCTAGTGCTCATGATATTTCATTGAAAACCCAGAGGGCGGACTGTATTACAGTTCTTTATTTTCATGATAACATCATGAGTATTAGAACACCAAGATCTAGATTTTACTATATGCAATCTTGTATTTTGTAATTTATTCATATTCATAAAGTATAGAGTTGATGAGTTCAGTTTGTGCTCATTTATCTTATTTTTCTTCTTTTCTGTGCACAGTGCTGCTCCGTTCCAGCATGTATAGAGACTTGTCTAACTGTCCCATCGGAGGGTGGTGGTGAACAGAAGGATTAAGGCGACCAATCACCACCCAGCAGGAAGATGCCGTCTTGCTTACTGTGGTCTGTTGTTGCAACAGTTCTGCTTTGCCCATTGATTCAGACGCAGGGCAACGACAGCCACTCATGTGATCAAGGACACTACTTCGACTTCCGTAAGGACTTCTGCAGACCATGTTCCCCAAAATGCCCGGACAATCAAATCATAAAGATTCCCTGCGCCGAGTTTACAGACCTCCAGTGTGAGCCATTCATTTTCAAAGAAATTTCAGGGTTTGATGTTGGTACCATTATTTCCTATCCAAATTCACTTGACAAGAGTTTGGAAGACAATAATTTTAATGTAAAAAATAAGGGGTCTAACTCTGAGAAATCCAAGAACAGAAAGTCAGATGGACCAACGACGGTGGAGAAAGAAGACCAAGAGTACTGGAAGGCATTAGCGTTTGCTCTGATTGGTCTGCTTAGTGTGCTGATCGTAGCTACAGTGGTGGTGCTTTTTGCCTGCTGCAGACTTCAGAGAGCAGCTGCAGCCAAGCAGCAGGATGATGGGGAAATGGGTAAGCATTTGCTTGAGAATATTATTAACTTTTTATTTGTTTTACTGAGTAATTTAAAAGTCTTTGTTTTAGATTTGAGATGTGAAAGATTGCAATATATATATAATAATAATAATAATAATAATATATAACATTTATATAGCGCATTTCCAAAAAAAGTAGCTCAATGCGCTTTACATTGGAATACCCATTTTTAAAAAAACCTTTCTTACTACTTCCTTTCTTCCCATGCAATATACATTAATGCACACACACACACACACACACACACACACACACACACACACACACACACACAGAGACTATTTTCTTCCAGACATAGGAACAGAACAACTATAATGAAAAATAACGTTAAAAGCTTATGAAGGATAGGCCTGTAGGAACAGAAAATGTTTAAGATGTCTTTTGAAGCTATCAAGTGTTTTTATTTGTCTTTGTTTCATGGGTAATCTGTTCCACATAAATGGACCAAGGTATGAGAAAGATCTCTCTCCATATGATTTGTATGATTTTACAGGTGTCACAAGTAGGGTATATCACTTGCTCAAAATGTAAAAATACATAGTTGTAGAAAAAAGTTGTGAAAATTCAGTATTTTAATTTTCTTTTCGTTTTAACCAATGGACAATGAAAAGATCCCCATTACGGAAAGCCGGTGTAATTTAATGAATATGAGAGAGAAAAAGAGAAGATTCAATGTTAATTGGATCCACATTACTAGTTTTAAGAGTACCTATTTTTAAATGGGGTTTCCAGTTATGGAATTTTAATTTTTTTTAGGTGTGTCTCCAGAGTTGCACTGATTTGAACTCTGGTGGGCTGTGCTGAATGTTTGTGTTTATGATGAAAAAAATATCAAGCTGTGTCTACAGTGCGAGTGGCTAGCATGATATGATGTGGCCAGGTGCAGAAAATGATCACCTTCCCCCACAGCTGCCAACTGTGCTATGATCTATTCCTGAGACTGTTGACATCACAAACTTTACTTTATTGTGGTATTTTATTATTGAATTGATGTTGAGAGTTGGGGATAGTCTGAAAATGCTCTGGATTTTGTATTTTTGTACTTAATTTCTGTGTGTTACTATTATTGTTGATTTGTCCCAATCTGTTCCTATGGGAATTTTGCTTGTCATTGTATTTCAAAACAATTTTGTGAACCGCTTTTGTGTTTGTGGAGGAGTAAAGTATTAATTTCTTCTGTTCATTGTTTTTTCCCCTCAGACGACACTGACTCCGGTTATGTCGTGATAAGAGCCATCAGGAACATTGCAGACCCACGTCCAGGTCACCCAGACCCGTGCATTCTTCGGCACGAGGAGCTGGCGTCCCATTCTCCCCTCTTAGAACCCACCTCAGACTATGGGGGTTCGGACACGCTTCAGGAGTACCCGAGCCACCGCCCGCTGCCAGCCAAGCTGTGCTTCCTGCCCAAAGTGTACAACCCCCAGCGACGTCTGCTCAACTATGACACAGACGATGTGTTTGAGTCTGATGACAGTGGCGGCTCGGTACGCTTTTCTTCTCAGAGCAAACTGAAGACAATTCCAGAGAAATCAGACCCAAGTTCTTACTCTAAATCAAAAGGAAATAGCACGCATGTTGTGTAGATATTCATGGGTTGTTGGTTTCTTTTTGTTAGTTAATTTTTACAGCCAGAGTAATGTAAAAACACAGTGCTGCTCTTGAGACAGTATTGATGGTCGCAGTTGGAGCACATTTCTCTTTCAGAGCTAAGTGTTTATTGTAATTTTACATCTCAAAAGAAGTTGTCCTGCTTGCCGGTGTGAAAAGCAAAAAAAAAAAAAGCAGCTGTTAGGTTTTCATTTGATCCCTTTAAAGCTATTAAAGGATTCTTAATTAATGATTACCTTCATTGACCAGTAAGAACAGTATTTCTTGTTGGACATGCATGAATTTTTTGTTATTCATGATATTATTGTCACCTTGAATGTGGGAATTAGGGAGGTTGTGGTATGATTTCACATCAATGAGTGGAGGTTGATCTGATGAAATGCTTGCCGTTCAGAGGTCTTTGTTTTGTTTCCATCAGTCTCCTGGCAGTAACCCTAATTTTGAAAGTGGTTTTACGAATAATTTATATAGAAAATTATGTATACAATTCATTTGCAAAATGATCAGGGTGGAAAAGAATAATATGGGGCTCGGGATGTTTTTTTTTTTGCATCCCGTAAGCCGGTGCACCTAAGACTAACCATCGATTTAAGAAATATTGAGGTCCAGAGTACCAAGGATTTAGTGCTATCTACTTAAACTTTTTCTTGAATAAAGTGAAGCTTGTTTTCTCTCCTGTAACAAGTGTGGGAGGTTACCGATAGCTATAAATAGTCCAGGCTAATTTCTCCCAAAAGTGGCTTCCTGTGTCTGAACAATTTGATGAACTAAAAATCAATCTAGAATGTATTATTTTCTTTTAGGAAGTGGCTATTCTCATCCGGGGTGAGAATAGAAAAACGATCTACCTCTCACCCCGGGTGAGACTTGCCAGCGTAGGCTATTCTCACCCGGTGCGAAACAAGACCTGCTTTTTCTCATTTTGGAATACTGTCTATCGGTGTGGATGATCAAATTGATAAAAGCCAAGAAAAAATTACGTTCTAGCATAAAAGTAAGCTAATTTGATCGTCTTCAAAGATGCTATGGCTATTTCACTGTTCGAATCGAGCCGAACTACGCGGGTCGCCATTTTGTTTTGCCCGGAAGTTCTCGCAAGATCTACTCCTCCCCTCTCTCTCTCTCTCTCTGTCTCTTTCTGAATACTGTCTATCGGTGTGGACGATCAAATTGACCAAAACAAAGTTAAAAAATGATGTTAAAACACAAAAGTAAATTAATTTGGTTGTCTACAAAGATGCTACGGCTATTTAACTTTTCGAATCGAGCCGAACTACGCGGGTCGCCATTTTGTTTTGACCGGAAGTTCTCGCTTTACTCCTCTCTCTCTCTCTTTCTCTCTCTCTTTCTCTCTCTCTCTCCACTCCTCACAGACAAAATTGTACGCTTTTAGTAGGCTACAGTTGTAATGGAACGTTTGTTCACGGCACAGAATTCTACAATTTTTCTGTTATCACAGTGTAGAATTCTGTGGTTTAGGGTGAACGCAAAATTTGTTGGCCTAGATCTAGGCTATAACGGTGAACGCGCACCGGGTGAGAATAGCCAAAAGACTCGCCTGCACTATTCTCATCCCGGGTGAGAATAGAGGTGGCCTTTCTTTTATTGTGTTGTGTATTACTCCCACCAGCAGTATCAAATGAGATGCTTATGTTATTGATTGTATCAGTTTTTGTTTTCCCTTTTACTGTGAAATTAAGATTTCTTATTATATATTGGTTATACTGTCCATTGAGGGGTGACTTCTTAAAAGAGAAAAAGTTGTTATCTCATAGCCACGGCAAAAATGTTTTGGATTTTTTTTTTCAGATATAGGGCCCAGATCTGAACTAGTTTTTCTTCTTTAATAACTTACACACCTTTTGCTGTTTGGTGTAGCCTTAGAAGTTTTAAAATGTTTCAAATGTGATGAGTCTGCAGGCTTCTATGGCTTGTTTTTCAAAAGAATTATTGTAAGTTATTATCATAGATTCACGTAAAATTGAAAATAAGTTTTGCTTTATTAAGCGGAATTGGAAATAAGATGGTTAAAAATGCCCTCATGATTGTTTGGATTTCCTATGCTTGAGCAGACACATTCAAATTATATTCACCTGTTTCCCTCCTGGGGTTTAGTTCATAAGAAATTTAACTTTGAGAAGATAAACGGTTGTATGAGTGTTCATTGACAGTTTTCACTTTTCTCAGGTTAGTTTGAGTAGTCACATGTGTTTGTGTACCCTTTGTTGTCTAGGTGACAATGCATAACCTGACCAACCAGTGGTTTTGTAGTTTGGAACATTTTGGTTGTTTTCCGTCTAAGATTCATGCTGGTTTGAAACACGTTTTATTTCTGTCTGGGTTTTTTTCTGTTGGGTTTCAGTGGTTTTCTATAGGTTTATTTTTCTTTATCTGTTCTTGTCCTGAACATTTGTACAGTTTATGTATAGAGAGAGATACAGTATGGTGCTAGAGTTATGCTTGAAAACTGACTCCCTTGTGAAGTGACTATGACTATGAGTATGACGCTGTCTTTTCTTTTTTTTTCTTCTGTTGTTTTTGAAGCAATGATGTTTGATATTTTGGATATGAGTATGTACTTATACGTTTGCATGACATGTATTTCTTGTTTATCAATAATATGTCAGTGAAAGAGTGTGTTTAAAATTGTGTGTATGATGAGATAATTTGTTGAGCTGGGTTTTTTTGAGTTCATTGTGAGCGAGGAGAAGTATGACTGTAATCATGGAGTGGAGAGATCGGGTGTTGAACTTTTTGTGTCTATTGTCGAACAAGAATCTACAGAACACAGCATATCTATGGTGAGTCCCATTCTACATGTGTATACACTTGTATTATATTTACATCTCAGATGTAGTTCAAGGGGAAATCTCATGAACCCACCAGCATTCATATGGTTCGTATGTTGCTGCCAAAAATCATCAGCATTTTGAATATTTGTATTTATATATCATTATTATCGCTTTTTTTGTGTATACATGTGTATATATATATTATTTTATGTAAAGAAAATGATTGTGACTGAGTTTGACGTGTGTGATTTTAAATTGGAAGTGAGCGAAGAAGTCCCTCTTGTCAGTGCCCGTGTTGCCATTGTGTGAGCAACAGACTGCCACTGCAGGATTGGCGTGTTTGTTGAGATGTCTAGTCACACACCGACAATACCCCAGGGCTGCCAACTGTCCATAATTTTGTGGGACTGTCCCTCCCCCTCATTCAGAATACCTGGTCGCTCTACCCTTTTCCAGTCACTGTTGTCTTGAAAAATGTTTTGTTCCTTTGTTAAAGAAAGTAGTATACTTACTTTTGAAGTGTACAGCCAAACCTCCCACCCTCAAATCCACATATTCTTGGTGTACACTGGTGACTCACCCCATTTTCTTTTCCAGTTGGAAGCTTTTATTGAGAAGTCAGATTTGGCTCAACTATTTATTACACTCCTTTTCTAGAAATCCAAGTGTAAGCATCATTAGCCTTTTGGCCTGTATTTGTCCAATGACTGTGGCTCACTTTGAATCATATCTTTACTGGGAACATTGAAATTATACTTTATACCTTGATCTCACGAGCCAGCAAAATTTGAAATTACAGTGAGGGCTGTTGGTGGTTGCTCTGGTGTGGTGGGCTCCTTCTTTCCTGTCAAACATCTATCATCCTTGACTGTTCTTCTTTTCAAATCGCAAATCTCTCGCACTTTTATGACCTATTTGTGTTGCAAGTACCGTAAAACTAAAAGTGACATTGCCATCTTGTGCACACGGTCTAATGTGTGTTTGTCACTGTTTTTTCTCACAATCCTTTGGCCTCTTTATGTCGAGAGGTTTTGCCTCCCACATTTGGATCCTTACTTGGCGGCCCTGGCTTATTTGTTTGGTATCAAAATCAAAAACAGATATTTGAAGACAAATTGTTGAGGAGTCGACGTTTGGGGCTGTGGCTGTTATTTAAATCTTCCTTTTAGAACTTTGAAATTGGTGTGTTTTGGGTTTTTTCCTGAAGATTGTTTTATGAACTGTGAGGCTGAAACAGGAGGTTATCTGACTATTTTAGAGTTCAGAGCTATTGCTTGTAGTGGTGTAAAGGGCTGCTGATTAATTTTTTGTTTTGATAATAACTTTTTCATGGAACTTATGGGTTTTTTAAAATCTGAAAATCCTGAAGCAAAAGGCAGAGAGAGAACTTCTATGAGATAGTTTATCATATTTAACAGAGTTGGGCTTTATTTGTATGTAAGGGAACATCTTGGGTTGGCTGTATAGTTTGCAGGATGCCTCAACATAATATTTGAGTTTGCCCATTGTAGTGTAGCACTCTTTGTTGTGGATTGCCGCTTGCTGTGTATATCATGTTCAGAAGTATGAGTGTGTTGATGTTGAAGGAGGTGTGTATGTGTCTTTGTTGGAGCATTTGTGCGTGTGTGTTTGAGGTGAGCTTCAGTGTAGTGTAGGGTTCTGTTCCTTTCCATTTTCAGGATTGGCACAGATGTTGGTGTCTTTTCCTCCATTCTGGGAGATGTTCGGCTGTTAGTATTTTGGCAACAACACTTGAGGTAGATTGGGCTGGTGGGTGGTTGGCGGGTTCTGTGGTGTGGTTTGCTCCTTCTTTCCTATCAAACATCTATCGTCCTTATTTCTTCTCCTTTTTTGTGTTTGTTACTCTCTTGTAAACCCTCTAATCTTTGGCACTTATATGACCTTATTGTGTTGCAAGTGCCGTAAAACTCTTACTAAAACTGAAAAGATTGGGCTCGAAAAGGGAACATCTTGACATCTGTTTTTACCCCTCTTTTTTATGCACCATATCTTGTGTTAGCTTTCAGAGAAGTATCTTAATTTTACTTCTTTGTACTTATTCCTTGTTTTGGGGGGGGGGGGGGGGGGGGGTTTGCTGTCTCTGACAGCATAATTTTCTTACTTACAAGCTCTGTGGAAGTAACTTCATGATGTGCAAGGATGTTGGTGAATCAGAATGTTTTGAGACAGCTGATATTGCTTTTTTTTTAAAATAAAGATGTTAATTAAAAATTGTCTTGAACAAAAACAAATTTCCTCGTTCCAAAATGTTAACATGTTTTAATGCAACTGATACTGAACTTGGCTTCCAATTTAAAAATTGACTGGTTGAATGCATGTTTTGGGTGAATCAGAGGTTTCCGGTGAAAGAAAAACCTTAACGAATATGAATATGAACATGTGAACTGATAGTTTTGTCTAAACGTCCATCCAAAATAGGCCCACCATGTTCAGGATGAAGGGATATTTAATGTAAAGGAAAAAATGGATTCTTACTTCACTCAGTGAGGACGAGGTTTTGTTGAGTTCTGGTTTAGTGAATGCAAGGTTCATTCTAGGTCCATATGATATGAACATATCTTATTATCCCCAAAACAAATTATAAGTAAAGTTGAATGATTTTTTTAAAAAATAAATAAATGTTGTGCTATAATCAATGCTTTTTATGCTGGACAGGTTTCTGTGGAACAGCATTTTAGAATGTCTTTATTGGTCCATGATACATTTATTCTGTTCTGGAAACCGAGCAGCTGTGTTGAAATACAGAGGCTCAGCTTTTGCTGTTGATTTACCTAATGTTATAGGCTATAAAATGGCTCAGTCTTCCTCTCCACTTCTTCCCTCATTATTGAATAAGATGTGTTTCTGGTGCAGGTAGTGATCATACATCAAATACACTCATGGAATAAAGTCTGCACTCAGGGATGTCAGAAAGATTGTATACAGCGTGTTATCTGTTACCTCCCCTCCTCGTGGGTTCAGGGAAAAGAGGAAGATCCAGTGCTCTCCTGCGGGTGTTATTTTTTAAAGCTTTTATAGTGGAAGGTGAAATTGTTCTCGTGGGACTTCACCCCTTCACTGTACATGCGGTGTTATCATTTCTTTGTTACCTTATCTCTATCTTTCCCCCCTTCCGACACCTTTTCGCTAATCTCAGGGCCAAGTGCTCCGCATTCAAAATGACCTTTTGTGCCTAGTAAGGCATTATACTCTTACAAAAAAACAAAAAAAACAGACGATGTGAATGATCTGCCCTTGACAATGCCACTCATCTTGTCTTGCCTGTCTGCGGCGTGCAGGAACAAACACTCCCTACTGTGTATTGTACAAACATGTACATGAAGTGTTCATGTATTTTCTCCACTACCTGTTTTTTCGTTGGGTTTTTTTTTTTTTCGTGTTTGTTATATTTTTCAACAACATTTGCAGATATTTAAGACAACTAGTTTTGTATTTGACAGGCCTGGCCCAAGTCTGATAGACAAGGTTGATGATTGTAATAAATCTTGTTTTGAGAATAGATTTTGCCTTTGTTCTTGTTTTGTTGTGTGACTATGTTTGTTACAGATTTCGTGTAATAAAATGTTCTGAGGGTAGGGAATAGAACTATCATAAATATCAAGATGTACTACATTTGAAACTTTCTTCTTTTTATTCGTCCCCATGCTAGAGCTCTAGGGGTAACTGTCTGTAAAATCTTCAACTTTCACTGCATTTGGATTTTTACGTACATGACTTTTCTAAAAATTTACATAGAACATGACATAAAATTAAAAATCAGTCCTTGCTTGACAGGCAGCCATATGACATTTTTGAACGTACTCTTAATCAAATGTTCACACTGACTGAAGCGAGGCTTCAGAATTTGAGTTAGAATTAATTTTGAATTTTGCCTGGATGACAGTCCCAAGGGTCTACTCTTTCCATTTAAGAACTGCCAAGGAATCTTAAACTTAACTCTTTAACTTTAACAGTTCTTTCCTTTAAAAATCGAACAAAAATGTTTGATGGTTTTGGAAGGCTATAAATCTCATATTTTGGTCTAATTTATCCCTTTTGGTGCTTCTACATAGAGTGTCGACTTGATTCTGGTGAATTACCCCCAAAACAATTTGGAAAATTATTTTTTTTCATACGTTAAATGGGTGTTGCATTTTACCTAAATCATTCTCATCAGTCTGCTATCTTGAATTACTTTCTTTTCTACAAAGATCAAAGCAAGAACAAAAGAATTCACCTATATAGGCTATATTTATGGACCCAGAGGTCAGATAAATGTATGCTGCTCGAATTGTGATGTCTAAGAGCCAAAGGGAGGCCCCTCTAACAATATTAGTGAAATATTCTGTATTTCTATTTATAGAAATCTGAAAAGTAGGTCAAATATATGCAAATTAATCAAGTGAAGTCTCTGATTTGTGTCTAAAATCAATACCTACCCAATATGCATTACTTTTTAGGTAAAATACCACAGTCATAGGAGCCTTAACAATTTTATAATAATTTTTAAAGCAATCGGACTATTTGTTAGCATTTCAAATTTGAAAAAGTAGGTCATGGTACTAAAAGTAATAGGCTGTCATCTCCACTAATTGGCCTGAAATTATTCAAATTTTTGGTGTATTTTGTAAAATCGAATGTTCCTTGATATAAACAAGAAATGGAATCAATTTTGTTGAAAACAAATTTGTTTTTCATTCTTTGCCTATGTAACGTAAAGATGAGAAAAAAAGTCATTTTTTCTATTTTTGGATACCAAGTAAGTAGGTCACATATGCCAAAGAAAAATCATACACACATAATTATTGTATCAAATCAAAGTGCCTCCAATAACCTTTCCATTGATATAAAACACTTATTGTGTTGACCTTCACTGGAATTGATAGGATTTTTAATTCTAATTCCACCCTCTTTACCTTAAAAAACTGGCCAAAACCCAAGAACTGTTGAGAGGGAAAAGAGCAAAACTTCCACTGTGAAAATTGTTGTCCTTATCAAAGAAAACTAGATCCTTAAAATCCTACTTATCTTAGGATCAGGAGGTGCAGAAATCATAAGAAAAAAAAACAAAGGCTGTGTAGATTGAACTCCAGACTTCCAGGATGTTGAGCTACTGGGCTCCCCTGATATACATTTAATTGATGCTCAAGAAAAATGAGCAACTCTATTTGAGCCTGCTTCTCAAAATGAGTGAAGAAAATTGAACGTTAATCTTTTTTCATGGGCTAGTCTCAATGTGATTATACTCCACAGGGTGCACATCATGTCAGAAGACGTGTAGGATTGTTATGGTATCTGTGCTAACAGGATAAATTCAAGATGGTAAAAAGTATACTTTGAATGAGATGTAGAGTAAGAGAGAGTGAAAAGGGATCGAGTTATATGGATCTGTTAGGAAATGTGTTTTCCAGTGAAACACATAACTAATTCATACATTAGGTTCTCTTGGACAAATTCAATCCTGTGGCTACTGATCTCAACAAAGACAATAATCTTTAATCATTGCTTGATGATCTCTGTGCAGCTTGTGTTCACTATTGACTCCATTACTTGAGCTTCTCCATTTCACTATTACTATTACGCAAACAGACACTCTTCTGCCCTTAGCTTTATATTCTCGATTTTAAAAGACCTGCCATCCTTGTAAACAGATTTAGAAGTATGCTCATGCTTTGTAACACGATGTATTGAGTGAGCTTTCCAAACGAGCTGCAAGTCTCTCCCCACATCTGCATAGAGTGCAGGAACGATTGAAACAAGCACCGGACATATAATCTTCCGCTAAATGACAACTCAACAATATATAATTTGTTGATCAATATTTTAAGGGTCACAGACTTTAGAAATTCTACAGTAATAAGGAACAGACTAAGACAACTAAAGTCCTAAAAATGATTGAATTAACGCAAGGAAGTCAATTTCATCATGAATACCTTTAATTATGCACCATTCCCGCCGTATTGCAAGGAAAAAGAAGCTACACAAAATGTAAAATGCTGTTTGTTCACAAAGAATGCTCATTCTCTTCCGCAACAAACGCTGGAGATTCAAAACTACAAGTATTTTATGACAGTCCCTGAAAACAAGCAAGAATAAATATTTTTTCCTCCAGATATATATTTTTTTTCAAAAGGGAAAGAAAGAAAGAAAGCAACAAAGTCTTCCCTCATAACATTGTATGTTTTTCTCATTCCATTCACTCATTCACAGATACTTACATACGCACATATGTGCATCGTGTACACATACTCTCTCTTCATCTCAAAACAATCACATTTTTACAATATTTTTCATGCTCACATCAACTCCCTCTCTCTCTCATAGTCATAGACACCACAAAAACAGCTCGAACTATACAGTCAATAATTCTCCACCGGTACCCCACTCAACATTACATTTATCCCTCAGGAATCTTTGTTTTCCTCTTCTTGTCTCTGCTCCGCATCATCGGCCCTTGGCCTCTCAGCCTCGAGGAGCAGAGCGATCTGTTGCCGTGACGACTCCAGAAACACGTCAAGACTTGCAAGATGTCGCCTCCGCACCCTGGCATCAGCCTGGAAAAGGTTCAATAAATTAAGTTACATTCATTGAATTTTGGACGAATTTTGAGGAAAAAAAGTGGGCGTTGGTAGGCACTCTCGTGTGTTTCGTTTCTTCTTTCTGATCAAACATTGGTCATCCTCACCTCTCCCTTTCTTTGTATGTAATTCTCTCATAAAACCTCTAACCTTTGGCCCTTTTATTCCTTGTATTTGTATTTCAAAGTGCCGTAAAACTTTTACTAAAACTAAACTAAAAAAAAAAGAAGAAAAATAATGTGTTCAGGCATCAAGACACATTAAAGGAATCAGTGGCATGGAACCTGCAGTATCATTTGGGCAGTTTCTTAAAATGTAAATTCCTGCACATTTTCAGGTGTCCCTACTTTACGTGCCTGGCAACAGAGACAGCGGTGTTAAAACCTATCGATGCTCCGTATAAATATGCACTTAAGACATTTTACATTCATGACTTTGCAGCAAAAAACTGAGAGTTGGATGTTATGGACATCTGCAATAAAAGTTTTCATTTAAAACTTGGGGCACAGTGTTTTCAAATCCCCAACACAAAATATTCAGTTGGTCAAATCACTTTTAAATGGCGAAAAAACATTTTTATATAGTGGAATCCTGTTATAACGAGAAGAAGGGGACCGGTGCCAAATGTCTGTTATAGCAAGATTCTCGTTATAAGGCATCCAGTAATAAATTCAAGGGAAATAGTAAAGCAGGCCTAATCTATGAGTCTGGTTTTCAGTTTATTTCTTTTTGTAATCTCCCCTGATGATGATTTGGTTCAACATGACCTTTAAGTTCTACTTGATCAAAAGTCGATTCAAGTTTCTTTCTCTAGCGCTAGCGATGTTGACAGCTCGGTGTTGGCGATCAGAAAGAAAGTTCTCTAGGCTAACTCGCCTACTGTGTTGTTCCCCACCATACCACACCTTGTGGTGCGTTCCGTCTGCTTGCGCACAAAGGGAACATACTACATCCCGCCCACGTCACACATTCACTCCGTCCATCACAGTACAGCACTAGACCTCTCCATCCCCACATCGGAGAGAGGCAGGGTTGGCTTAGATAATCTAGACTAGGCTGGCCTATCACACGATGCGTTCTGCTTGTCTGTGCATGTCACACTCTCCCCACTCATTCGATCCAGCCTTCATTGTTGGCACACGTTCTTTGTTTCGCAAGATAACCAACAAGTTTCTCAACCGGCAAGGTTTTGCATATATGAATAAATGGCCTATGCGCTGCGCACAGCAGCAGCTATATTCCGCTAAAATTGACTCCTGTGTTTGATTGCGCTATAGCAGTATTTTATTTACAAAGATAAAGAAGGGAAAAAAACTGGGTTTTAGAATAGTGTCTTTATAACAAACTTCTCGTTATTTCAGGACTCGTTATAAGTGGATTCCACTGTATTATCATTCTGCATTGAACAAAATTATTTCATACAAGTAATTTCTGTCGATTCTGTTCCTGGAAAAAAAGTAGATCTCTACCGCTTGACTTGACATTTCGTTTGTACCAGCAGGGAAGCTAAGGGTTCAATATACAATGCAAAAGACTATATAATTTGATTATAAACCGACACTGAAATCAACTCCCCGCCCCCTCTCCCTGTAAAAGAGGTTAACAGGCATAATTGATTGTTGGATTGTAAAGGGATACTGATACCCCCCTCCCTCCCCCAACAAAAGATGGTAACAAATACCAAGTTATTGTGGCAAAATGAAGGACATCCCATACACACTCACACACACACATACACACACACACTCTCGTGAACACATAGGCAGAGCACAAGCACCAAAATGGACTAACCTGTCTCTGTTCCTCGATGTACGCCCGTGTGTCCTGCCGGGCTTCTGACAGTGCTGTCTGCACCGCCTCCCTCCTCCGTTCTCGCTCCTCTCTGCCTAACTCCGACAGTTGTTCCTAAATCACAAACAGAGACCACAAAAGTTGAGTTTTGAGTTTGAGTAAAAAGATGCACATTGATATAGTAACAGTCATTTAGTGCAGGGGAAAAGTAAGACAGAGAGACAGAAACGGAAAAAGGCACAGAAAAGAAGGACCTACCACTGCACCTTTCAGACCCCTGAAAAGCATGAAAGATCCATTACAACAGAATAATTGTGATGCACTATGAGTTGTAGTATAACTGTGGGGGTGATCAAGAACAATCACTCTTTGTTAGGAAGCTGACTGAAACAACAGTCTCTAACAGAAAAAACGAATCATTAGGAACAGCATCAATTCGCTGAGAACATCATTTTTTAGTGCATAAAGTATAAATATAAACAGTAGTCTCCACACAAACGCACACCATACAAAAGCATGCTCCGCTCAAACGCACGCTTTCGTCATCTGACGGATTTTTTACTATTTAATTTAGACGTGCAAACTGCAAACACACTGTCACTCCCTCTAAACGCAAGCTTCGATCCGCAAAACATGCCCACAGGTAAAGCTTTACAAGGGGAAATTTCCACGACAACCTGCACAGCTTGCATATATAAGAAAAGCCTTGAAAACCAGGATTAAAGATTAGTCAAGTAAACCTAATCAGCTGCACTCGAAGAATTTATAATGTACTTGTTCAACGAATCACAAAATAAAGGTTTCTCTGAAAGTAGAAATCTATGATTCTGATGTCGTCCATGAATTTCAGTCGGGGGTGGTCGCTAGGAAAGCCACGTGGCTGGGCAGTCATCTCTATGACTATCACCAACAGTTTCCTCTTAGGCTGTTCCCCACATTTTAAGGTGCATACCATTACACTGAGCCTGTCTTTCTCTCCCCCCACCCACCTATTCAACGCCTTTGTATACCGCAGTCGGGGAATCCTTCACAAAACAGTCACGTGTCATAACATAATCGGCCAAAGTACCCCCCCCCCCCTTCAAGGGAGATGTCTAAAATATCAAGGCAATGAGATGACTGTGTCCCTTCCTCCCTTTACTCTGATTCATGAAAACGCACGCTCCATATAAACACACGCTAGGAGCCCTCCCCAGTGCCGTGCCTTTCGGCGGAGACTACTGTAATGAGTTCACAAAAGTATAAATATATAAAGACGAGAACAGCTGCTGTTATTCCTTCAGCATTTTTATAATCATTAAGACAAATAAATATATTCAAGAGACATTACAAAAGTTGTAGCTAGCATCGTATATTCACTCAGGCATTGATTGTCCTTTTTTTTCCCACCTTTGCGAGTTCTTTCTCCTCCTCCCTGACGGTGCGTAGTGCTGCCTCATGACTCTGTCGTTCCTCCTCCAGCTGCTGGGAGTAATCCACCTGGAGACGACAGAAAAATAAAAATAGTTGTTGGTTGAGCTTACACCCCATTATTCTTTGTTCAGAACACACTACAAACAATAACACAAACAAAAATAAAGCAAAATTTATGTATCATTTTACTTTTAAACCACAATTATTTATTGGATGACAAATAGAAGCGACGTTAGTGAGTTTGTTTTGTTTTTGTTTGTTTTTGAGGAGTTTTTTGCAATAAAACATCAGCTTACCCTGAGAGCCTCCAGCTGTGTGCGAGCCTGCTCCTGTTGGGCAGCGATGGCTTCCTGCAACCTTCCTTCACTCGCCACTCTCTCTGCCTGATGACAGAATAAAAGGATAACAAAAATGAATTCACAACGCAAACACATGTACATTACAGACATATTATGTAGTTTGTCCAAGACTAACAGAAACACATAAGCATGATAGTGATAGCTTACATACTGGGGGGAAAACATGGAAGGCAGAAAAATCAGGGATGCCACTCGACTTTTGTAAAAAATAAATGAAAATCTTTTTTGAGACTGGGTATGTAAGACTAGGCCTGGCCTACATTTGAAATCGCACCTAAACATCAGGTTGAATATACTAATTTTGATTCAGCGAGTGTATTTCTGTTGATTAAAAATATAGATCCTCGTGTCACTCTGTCCATATATGGAACAAAACAGAAAATCGGTTTTCCGCACAACCATTTTTGCGTGATTAATTGAGAATGGATCCAATGAACGGAAAATGGATTTAAGAACGGACGAATCCCAAAATAGCGGGGAAAAACAACAATGGAAATAACAAAAAAAACAGCATCCCTGAAAAATAGATAATACCGATAGCAATAAATTGCATTTATATAGTGCATTTCCACTAGGAAAGAGCTCAAAGTGCTTTACAATAATATAAAGAATTATCCTTCCCTCAATCTCTCTCTCTATTCTTTGTCATATCGACAGGCCAAAGGGCTAGAACACAGATGGCCACAGGATAGGAAAAGTAAAGTAAAGTATCTCTCTCTCTCTCCCCACTAACTCTGTACAGTTTTACTAACATTTAACTGATCAAGACGGTAAGAAAACTAAAAAGATGCCTTGGCAAAAAGATGCTATTTTAACAAGAGGGATCATAAAGGCGAAAGGACTTTGCAAGGTATCTTCAAACTACCAG
>NW_004797483.1:147257-175892 GCF_000002075.1 Aplysia californica | reverse complement strand
AGTTTGTTTTGTTTTTGTTTGTTTTTGAGGAGTTTTTTGCAATAAAGCATCAGCTTACCCTGAGAGCCTCCAGCTGTGTGCGAGCCTGCTCCTGTTGGGCAGCGATGGCTTCCTGCAACCTTCCTTCACTCGCCACTCTCTCTGCCTGATGACAGAACAAAAGGATAACAAAAATGAATTCACAAAGGAAACATATCTACATTACAGACATATTATGTAGTTTGTCCAAGACTAACAAAAACACATAGAAGCATGATAGTGATAGCTTACATTTAACACTGGGGGAAAACATGGAAGGCAGAATAATCAGGGATGCCACTCGATTTTTGTAAAAAATAAATGAAATTTTTTTTTGAGACTGGGTATGTAAGACTAGGCCTGGCCTACATTTGAAATCGCACCTAAACATCAGGTTGAATATACTAATT
The DNA here is from genome assembly GCF_000002075.1 of Aplysia californica. Taxonomy (NCBI): domain Eukaryota; kingdom Metazoa; phylum Mollusca; class Gastropoda; order Aplysiida; family Aplysiidae; genus Aplysia; species Aplysia californica. The sequence continues at coordinate 175,464 of NW_004797483.1, read as the reverse complement.
TTGATTCAGCGAGTGTATTTCTGTTGATTAAAAATATAGATCCTCGTGTCACTCTGTCCATATATGGAACAAAACAGAAAATCGGTTTTCCGCACAACCATTTTTGCGTGATTAATTGAGAATGGATCCAATGAACGGAAAATGGATTTAAGAACGGACGAATCCCAAAATAGCGGGGAAAAACAACAATGGAAATAACAAAAAAAACAGCATCCCTGAAAAATAGATAATACCGATAGCAATAAATTGCATTTATATAGTGCATTTCCACTAGGAAAGAGCTCAAAGTGCTTTACAATAATATAAAGAATTATCCTTCCCTCAATCTCTCTCTCTGTATTCTTTGTCATATCGACAGGCCAAAGGGCTAGAACACAGATGGCCACAGGATAGGAAAAGTAAAGTAAAGTATCTCTCTCTCTCTCCCCACTAACTCTGTACAGTTTTACTAACATTTAACTGATCAAGACGGTAAGAAAACTAAAAAGATGCCTTGGCAAAAAGATGCTATTTTAACAAGAGGGATCATAAAGGCGAAAGGACTTTGCAAGGTATCTTCAAACTACCAGAACACTTTGCAGTGATATGGATTTGGAATTCATGTGGCAGGGTGCATTTTAAGCTCCTAGTTTTAGTCTTGCACACCAGTAACATGAGTTTTAACTAATACAGGGAACATATTTTATCCAAAATCTCAGTCTTTCTGCTAGATAGTGTCCTATGCACTTCGCTAAGGACCTGACAGGCAGGACCAAAGCACTTTGTTACTGAACAACTTAATGTGCACATGGTGGCATAAAACTTTTACAATGAGTAGCCTATACCTTTTGACAGTAAGCAACAGTAAAACTGAGGATATGGCAAATTTCTTGAATTATTGCATTCAAGTCAAATGACCCTGTCCTACAACTTTGAGTTAACCTATCTGAAATTTAGTTTTAAAAAGACCAATTCAGACCCCAAAGGTCCAAGAATATCTCTCCCAAGTAGAAAGCATGAGACAGGTGGAAATCCCAGCCTAAGGTCCAAGACTGTCACACTGCGGAGAGCAGAAAGATGAATCACAGACTACTATAAAGTTAAAAAATGATTTCATATTGGTACCTCCACCGCTTCCTCCACAGCCTTGCGTTGCTTCTCTCTCTCCGCCTGGAGGAAGGCTTCAAACTGCTCCTGAAACAAAAAAGACAAGATATTCTCACCATTTCAAGAACAAAATTTTCTCTTTGGGTCATTTACGGGGGAAGGGGGGGGATTATATTTAAAAACACTCTTGTGCTGAAGTGCTCATGAGAATACACGGGTGTTATTTTTTGTGATAATGTATATATGACTTTGGCAAGCTCATGATCGTACGCACTTATGCCCTTGGGACTATGGTAACATTCCACAAAAGGAAAAAAGAAACTCAAATCACCTCTCTCAAAAATCAAAGCATTTACTCTGTCAGTATCAGTAGGAGCTATTGTTGAATTCTTGAATAGTAGAGATCTCATCCTTTTTTAAAAAAAATATAACTTGCCATTCATCAAAATCAGAAAAGGACACAATAAAGCCAAAAAAGGAAAAAAAAGAAATCAGGCACTGAAGACAAGAGGAGTTACTATTTGAGCTCACCTCCTGTTTCTGTCTTGCTGCCTCCAAAGCCTGCGTAATCTGTCTTTCCACTTCTGCCCTTTCCTTCTCTCGTTCTTCCTCACGTTCAGCTTGCTGGAAATCAAGAAAAATTCGTATTTCACATAACCCCAGCTGAGGTCTGTTACAGACAAAGTTACCATTAACAATAATATTGTGAGGAAGACATATATACTTTTAATTCATATCTTGTGATGGCCTCATGGACAAAGAAACTGAGTTCACCTGGAGCTTATTATAGGCAAAGTCATCAAATCATGTACTATTTTTTGCATCTTATAGAACTTGAGAGCTATTAAAAGATCCATTTTTATTTCACGGCAAGTAAGCACCTTTATGCAATGGGTTGTTTTTTTAAAAAAGAATTTACATTTCATAAGGTTTTTTCATAAGCTTAGATTTCATTGTGCTTAACTTCATCCGTTTGCAAATTGCAAACCATTCTGGAAACTGAAGCAAACTTGCCCAGAAGAGACAAATACCATATTTATTCTGTAGCATTCTATTTAAAACTACAACCGAAGCTGCTTTAACGGCCCCCAGTCCAAGACAATCACCTGTACAAATGTTCACTTCTCACCTGGAGTTTTTTCAATGATGTAATGGTACTGTGAAAGACGTCCACCTGTCTAAGACGACAAATTTCTCCTAAACAATGGGTGGTCGTCTTGGACAATTTTGACTGCACTCTAAAAGGCCTGAATTTATAATGCGGAACACATATCTCAACCACCAGAGCTGGCACCATCCCTCCTTTCTATCCCACTACCAACACAGTCGTCTTCCTATCTTCCTCACAGCTCTACCTTTAATCCTTACCTGGGCAGCCAGCATGTCTTGGAAGCTCTTCGTCTGCTCTGTCAGCGTCTCCACCAGGTGGCGCTGTGCCACTTCCTGTTGCTCAGCGATCAGCACCTGCGACTGCTCCTGTTCACCAGCAGTGATAGACAAACAGAAAAGTATTGTTTGTTCGTTTCAGAAAAGAGAACGACATTGCAGCAATAATGGTCACTAAGCATTTGGGAAAAGTAAGACCTACATGTGGGAACAACAATGGGAAAGAAAGAAAAGGGACCTACCAATGGCACTCTCCAACCACTTGATCAACATTTTTTTAAATGTTTAATTTTTATTTTAAAAAACACCCATAAAAAATCAAGAATAATAATGTAAGGAATAATGTCCTTTTCAACACTCTTAAATAAGTGGAAGGACGTTCCGCTTAATTTATGTCAATCTCTGATAGGACTGAGCCAGTTGGGTAGAGAGTATTGAGAACTCCTCAAAAAATGTTCTGACCCGGGAATGTTAATTATTCGAATCCGGGTACCTTATAATTAATAGTCTAACTGAACTAATAGTGCATCCAAAACGTGAGAACAAAAGGCAGAAAAAAAAAATAGAGGCCGATACAAAGAAAATGCTATTGAGTAATAATATATAGATCTAGGTACTCTGAGTACTCAAAAAGAAATCAGCCACTATTTGTTGAGAACAGTGATTCTTGAAAACAAGGACTAGGTTCAATCAAGCCCCAGGAGTTTGGCAAGTTAGTCTCAAGAGTTCAGTGGAGGTCAAGACACATGCACGCATGTGCGTGCGTGTGTGTGTGAGTGTGTGTGCATGCATATGTGTGTGTGTGTACGAGTGCGCATGCGGGCATGTGTGTGTGTGTCTGTTCCGTTTCCCCCACTCTAATACAGTGGAACTCGGATTTAACGAGCTCGGATTCAACGAGAACTCGGATTCAACGAGATGAGATAGATTCCCCGTTTTTTTTCTTCTTTAAAATCAATCAAAATAACCCGGATTCAACGAGCACTTAAATCATTGAGCTCGGATTCAACGAGGTCGCTTCCAGGGTGAACAGCCCCCGCAGACCTGGCTTCGCTCATTTTTCTCCCAGAACGAACTTTATCAATTCCCGGAAACCATCCATTGCAACTGCATCGTGAACCATTAGATCTATTCACTTACCCGATTGCATGCGACCAATCAGCGGCCCTTTTTTTCATACCAACACATGCGTTGTTGGCTGGCGCACGCATCTACTCTGGCGTGTGTCGGAGTTGGATGGGCGGCCTGCACACATGTGACTGTGTGTGTGTGTGTCGGGGAGGGAGGGGGGCACACTAGCGATCCGGGCGTTGAACGTCGCAGATACAAACGCGTCACAGTCTTTTTTTCCCCTCGGCAACTGATCATTATTACAATGATAAACTAGTCCTGACGTAGATCTTCGTAATGAATTGTGCGCTTGTCTATGAAATCAAAAGTTGCCGTTATGTTAGGATCTACACAGCAACACAACTTTGTGGTAAACGATTGAGATGACATAGGAATGCATTTGAACGAATCGGTCTTTTTCTTTTACACAGCTCATATTATGCGGGCATTTCAGACACTATTCGTGACTTCTCTTTATATATTACTTGCTCAGTGCCTGTAATTATCTACACAAAACCTCATGTTTGCTATAACGAACACTCGTTTACAACGAGATTTTAGGTCAGGCCCGGCGACCTCGTTGAATCCCGAGTTCCACTGTAGCAAATGCGGGGTTCAGTGCCTCCAACAAGAAGTAGCAAGAACAGACCCAATTTAACAAACCAACCATCATCCATCTTCAGCAGATATGAAATTTCTTTGTTTTATTTTCTTGTGTATGCAAAGCATAGGACATCTACATGAGAACAGTCATTCACACAGAAGTAACACAGAAACAGAAAAGAAGTTCAATGTTTCAGGAAGCAACATCCCTGCATTCCGGACATATCCATTGATGCTCCGTTGATCTCTCCAAAGTGTCACCAAGGGTCTTTCCACTGATTGTGCCAGTGCACATCTGGTTGAACGTTCTTCTGTTCTTTCCTGCAGAACAGAAGTAGGGCCAACTCCCTCCAAATATCCATGCCCAAAGAAAAAAGAAGAACTAAAGTGCAGGAAGTTACTGCCTCCACAAATAACCCACAAAAGACAACAATGTTCGCTGCACAAACAGTTTCACCTTGTACTGCTCCACCACCACTGCCACAGCCTCACTCCCAGCACTACGCATGTCTGCTAGTGCCCCCTCGTGACGAGCCTGAGGATAAGAGAGTATAAGATGGTCGGAATGACATTTTAAAAATTCATTACAGCTAACAGCAAACACCTTCATAGGCAAGATCCTGGGTGAAAATAGAGAGAGAGAGAGAGGGAGGAAGGGAGAGGGAGAGGGAGAGGGGGAGAGAGAGAGAGAGAGAGAGAGAGAGAGAGAGAGAGAGAGAGAGAGAGAGAGAGAGAGAGAGAGAGAGAGAGAGAGAGAGAGAGAATCTTACTGCATAAAGAACTGATGAAATAATGCAGACATTAACTTTACTGTAAATGTATCGAGAAATGAAAAAGAACTCAAAAACACCAAATGCACACTAGCTTAGGAAACCCTTCACACAATTCTTAAAACCCTTTTAAGTCATAACCGTATGACAACCTTCCACAGTTTCAAAGCATTTTGCTTTTTACTGAAAGTCCTTACGCATATTAAATTAAAAAGTGCCAGATTTTACCTGCATTTCTTGCAGCCGAGACTGACGTGAGGCCAGTTCCTCCTGAGAGCGTCTTAGTTCCTCTTCTAGCGCTTGATTCCGCTCCAGTAAAGAATTTATTTGCTGACAAATGAAAGAACGGAAGGAAAGATACAGGATGTTTGTACGTCTCAAAGACACAGGGAGGAAGAGAATGGAAGAATTAACGGGAGAACAAGAGAAACTGAGCAAAACATGTTCCGGAAGGGTGGGGGGGGGGGAGGGGGGGGGGGAGGGGGGAGAGAGAGAGAGAGAGAGAGAGAGAGAGAGAGAGAGAGAGAGAGAGAGAGAGAGAGAGAGAGAGAGAGAGCTCAGAGAGAGAGCTCAGAGAGAGAGCTCAGAGAGAGAGCTCAGAGAGAGAGAGAGCTCAGAGAGAGATAGAGAGTGGGGGCGGGGTAAAAACAGTGAGCTTCGAAGGAAAAGTTGAAAGGAAAAAGAAACAAAAGGTAGAGAAAGAGAGAGCAAAAAGTAGAGAGTGAGGCAGAAAAGACAGGTAGTGACAAAGAGATTGGGTAGCTATATATCTACTCTCTAAAAAAAAATCCAGATAGAAAGGGTGCATGCTAAAAAAGAACCAAAAAAACACATAAAACTTATTCGCCTCCTGCAAAGCTCTCTTCTACACAGCATTTTGTTGAGCACTCTGACCATCACAGACATCCTCCACAACATAAAGATAGATATATTATATGTATGTGTCGTGATGTGGTGGAATCAGGCACTTGTCAATTTTTGGACATATGGGGTTATTGGTATCATCTTAAAGCCTGTTCATTTGCTTTGCTTTGGGTGAAAAAAATATCCATCTATGTTGAATAAAAGTTGAAATATTTGCGATTGAAGAAGGTCAGGGTCGCTGGGTTTCAGAGGTGAAATTAGTGAGAAAATGGCCGCCAAAATTTGGCAATTTCCATAACTTGAGAGTCCTTGGAAACTGAAAATTGACATTATTTGTGCCTTTAATCGATGCTTTTCAGTAAATTTCACCCACAAATGTGTTTTTAAATGGATATAAAAGGAGCTGAGCCAGAAAAAGAAAATTAGAAAAAATTACCCAGCGGTCAGAAAAAGGCCAATTTCTTTGATTTCACTATTTTGACGAGCGCCTGATTTCACCACGATGCCTCACATATTTTATCTACTCTCTTAAAAGTCCAGATGGAAAGACTGCATGCTTAACACTTTGCAGTCGCACAGCCAGCACTACAAAATAGCCTACTTCATCTGGTCACCCAGCCAGGAGTGTGACTGCAACAGACTTCTCGAGCCTGGCGGTCAAGTGACCGGAACAGATAATTTTCAGCGGCGCATTATTGCGCCAGGTGACTACAAAGTGTTAAAACGAAAAAAAAAAAGCACATAAAACTTATTCACCTCCTGCAAGGCACTCTTCTCCGCAGCGTTTTGTTGAGCATTCTGACCATCACCGGCCTCTTCCGCAGGGGCTGCCTCTACTTCTGGCTCTCTCGGGCGATTCGCGACGTTTTCCTCTTCTGCCCCGTCTTGTGCTGGAGGGGGAGCCACCACTGGCACCCTCGCTGCTGCCGGCACTTCCTCTCCGGGCAGATTGAGCGGAGGCTGGTCGTTGATCGGCAGAGCATCGGGGTGGCCAGGACTCGCTGCAGGAGGTGCCTGGCCAAACAGGCGATTCTCGTTGATGCCCAAGCCAATGTCAGGAAGTCGTCCGTTCACCTGACCAGGCGCAGGAACCAAGTTGGCACCAGCTGTCACATTTAGCGTTCCATCTAAAACATTTTCTGCGATGCGGGCTTGGTTTACATGGTTAGCATTCTGTTGGATGGAGCACAAAACAGAGGCTTTATACTTCCAACAAAATTTCAGAAACCTATTTGAATGTATTCCAAAAGATACATGACTACCAGTTATACTTTGAAATACACAAAGTTCGGACTTTCTTGATGAGTTAACAAAGCAGTTTTAGTTGTGACAAATTGTCACTCTGGTATAACTTTATGATCAAAATAATTTGTAACTTGGTGACAGGATAGTGACAGAAAAATTCAGTATAACTGAAGATAAATATTCAGAAACCAGAATTGAGTTGAGTTCTCCATGTGGACAAAATAATGGTCATTTTGGTCATTCCGAGAGACAATTAGATAATGTGCCTCAAGCTGTTCATTATCAACCCTGTGTGAAAAATACTGAGAAGTAAAATAAGATAGATAACTTTGAACTTTATTGTCCAGACAATGATTCATTGGTTTGGCATTTCAATACACACACACACACACACACACACACACATACACTAAGCATATCACTGAGAGAATGGCTCCAAGAGGGTTTCTCAATTGATGAAACCTTTTGTAAAGGGCAAGGCTTACCCACCAGTGGTATTCTTAAATCCCTGTCTACCAAAGGTGCGTCTGATGAGAGTTCACACAAAAATAGTGAGACTATTTAAGCAGTGGTGTCTACCAGCTACAAAAAAAATATCTTGAACTTTCGACACCCATTGAAATGTGCGCACTGGAATCATGTTATTGTCTAATGCATCTAGTAAAAAAATTTTTTTTAATTTTATATAAAGTGCAATATGCCAAACAAAAAGAGATAGAAATATTTAAATAAAAGTATAAGAGGGAGGTTTTTTTTAACAAAATCCACACAATTTCAGAAATCCGGATTCATCTGAAAAATCAGCCCATCTGTTTAAAAATTAGCCTCCTACCTGCGGGAAGTCAGCATTGAACAAGTCAACCGGCGCTTGTGGAGGGGCCGCCTCAGCACGGTTGTTCAGATTCACATCGGCCGAGCCCCCTGATGCGTTGGAAATATCTGAAGGGTCCAGGTAAGTGGGGAATCTGTTCTGTGCACACAGTAAGTCTGGTCGGCCCGAAGCTGAGCCTAACACAAGGGAGATAACAATGAGAAAAGAGTAACAAGTAGGGACATGAAATTCTATGTTCTTACTTGGTAGATCATGCCTCTTTTTTAAAAAAATCTATGGGACATCTTTTTTTTACAACCAGCCCCAACTTAAGGAAACAATGTATTTTAAAAAAAGCACCTTTCATGCCTTTATTATTTGATATATTCATATCTTTGCTGCGTCCTGACAACTGTTAAACAAAGATCATCCAATTTAAATGCAATTCATAATCTTTCTCATTTACCAAGATTAAAAAATTATATCCACATAAATATCCCAGGCATACTCAATACCACACCTTAGGTATATAACTTATCACTAAAACTATTGAGAACTGCAATGATTTTTCAAACTTTAGTATCTTTTTTTTATTTTAAGTACAAGTAAAACAGTGACAGTATAATTTCAGTAAATCAAAAAGTTCCCTATCATTGCACCTGTGGTGAGCACAGCCCAGGGAGACGCGGCCGCCTGGGCCTGAGGCACTGGTAGATCTGGCACAGGCTCCGCCCCCTGAGGATGGAATGTCTCAATTAATATATACAATAGAAAGTGTCCAAGACAGCCACCCAATGTCGAAGAGAAAAGTGGCTGTCTTAGACAGGTGAATGTCTTGGACAGTGACAATATAATATATCATAAAACACAAGAGGAGAAATAAGTGCAAATAGGTTGTTTGTACAGGTGATTGTCTTGGGCAGGTGACCGTTAGAGCAGGTTCGACGGTACACTGAAGCAGTTAACTCTATTTAATTAACTAAATAAGGAATGGCCAGAATATGACAATTCTGAAAGACACTATTGAGTATTGCATATTGTTGTCTTTTTGAGAACACTTTTTTTTGTTGTTGCTAACAACTAAAAATAACATTTGCCAACAACTGCTGTGAGGTGTGCTGACAAAAAAATGAAAATGAGTTACTTCTCGGATTTGAGCCTTGTGGACACAGATACATCGATTTTATAAGTAGAGTTTGTAAGACTCCTTAAAATAAAATGATAACAGACACGTTACACTAGAAGAAAATGGCATCAGTTGAAAATTAACAAATTTCAGCCTGTGACAATTTCCGGCCGATATTTCCATTCGTTGATTGCGAGAAGCAACTCATTTTGTCAGCACACCTAATGATACACAGACTATTCAGAGTCAAAAGAAAAATGTTACCATGTACCTCAAAGCCACCAAAGTCTCCAAAGTCATCATCTTCTTCATTCTAGGGAAAAAAGAAGAGAATAAGTGCTTATAAGATAAAACATGACAAGAAACATTTACTAGCAATAAAGACTGGGAGGCAACATGACATTGACATGCTGCACAACGCAAAACAAACGAACAAAAATCATTGTCTGTATGAACATGATCACTTGTCAGTATTTGGATGGAACCAATGCCGCAGAAAGAAATAGTCTCTTAACTTATTCTGTCATCAAAACCATCAGCCCCTTCTAGAATTTCTACTGTTTCTGCCTGATCTGAAATGGTCGAGTTGGCTCATTGTCACTCATCATGCTTACCAATAAAAAGCGCCAGAAACACATAATGAGAAGCCATGTGTTTCTAAAAGGCTAATGCTAGCAATGATAGCTTGTTAACACCTAAATGCCCTGTACTGATGAGCTATATTTTATCAATGAATAGATCTCCAAATCCCGTCATGTAACTAAGGTTAAACTAGGAATGCAGGTAAGTACTAAGTTAACTTAAAGGAATGGGTCATCCTTGTTATTCTGTTTTGGTTTCAGATTTTTCATTTTGAAACAACTAATTGATGTGTTTGGAGCCATGATCTTAAGAATGCCTACAAATCTGATCTATATATATATATGTAGTCTAATTAATAAAACATTATATTTGCCAGTATCCTAATTAGATAGCAAACCAATGTGAGAGTCTTCCAGAAACATACCGACCACTGAAGTCCGGTAACCCATACAGAGTTGCAGAACTCTTTATCTCCACTTTAACCCATTTAAAAAAAATTGATATCAAAGGTCAGAGCATGTCCAGTCTTTAGATATAAATTGGAGAAATTCCACAAGATCGTGGAGCATGCTGCACAGCACGGATTTGCTCTATATTTAAGAAATGCATTTATTATTATTATCTACTCTGTTCATGGTTAGATTTCAACAGTGTTGTCAAGCACTGTATTTTTAATGAAGGATACATTTTAAATGTGTCACACATTGTTATAATTTAATATTTTTCCCAAGTAATTAAACAGAGAACTAGGAACAAATAATCACAGACTGGTTTGCGTTCATTTCAACAAAGCCCCTGGCTTGCTTTCATTCCAATTATGCTATCTTATTACAAGCCAGTACTTTTTGACAGAGGCAGGCAGAGGAAAAAAGAAAAAAAAGGAAGATGAAGATTTGAGGCCCTGAGCCAGTAAATGGGCGTTTACTTTTTCATAGTCGAGAAGTAGGCCCCCTCTATATGATTCAAGAGGTCTAAACAAATAACCAGCCTTATTATGACTCTAGATTGTAAACAGTTATGAGGCCTCCATGCCATACAACATGAAGTTAAGGTTACTAAATTTGTACTGCAGTTGTAATAGGGCAGATCAAAATGAATTTTCCAATAAAATGACTGACATATATATGATATATATATAAAATACATTATAACTGATTGAGACTGGCGCTCAGAACACCCAGGTTTCTTTGGTAAAAAAAAAATTGGCTCTTTCAGCAATAGTTCAGCTCAGATAGATATTAAATAAAAATCAAGACATAGAGGTCAATATTCCAGGTCTGACTAAAAAAGGGACATTAACTCAAGACTAGTGTCATTAACGGTACTATTTTACTTTCACTTCCATCACATGCTAAGCTATTGTATAGCACTTTCTCTTTTCTTTTCATTTTTAACTATTTTACACCAGCATTTACTTTATATATATTATTAAAAACATCCATAAAAAATTGTCAGTTTTTTATAATATAAATATAAATATTTCAATTTCATGGTTTTTATTCTTAACTATATTACACTAAACCATTTAAGTAATTTCCACGTCTTGGACAAATCTGCGGGTTTTCAGGGTGGTATGCACCCCTGAAAAAATCTGGGGGGTAACAAGGTCAAGGGGGCGCATGCCTCTCCCTGATTTTACTCTTGATAACTTGATTTCTAACAAATATTGAGAAGGTTTGAAATTTTCTTGAAAAATTGATTTTCAACAGTTTTAATAGCCATGGCCATGAAAGTGATCTGCAGCAAAAAAAAATACAGCTAGATTCCCAAAAGCAGTCAGTGTATCTGCCTGCGAGATTGAAAGCAAAAATTTACCTCATAAAGTCGTTAACTGCTGATAATGATATGATACAGATATGATAAAGATAAAGTAAAAAAAGTGTGACAAAAATGTTTTAAGTCAAGACCATTTCTGATACATTAAGACACCTGAGCACTAAATAATCCATAATATAGGATAAGCCTGCTGATGATAATTAAAAAATTTTGTTTGTTTGTTTTTGTAAAGTGTTTTACGGCGCTCGCAACTGCATAAAGTCATATGAGCGCGCGGGACACACCTAATATTTTCAGTTGGTAGGAAATTTTGAATTTTGCCTGGGTGGCGACCGAAGCCTACTCTTAACGATTTTAGAACACCAAGGGATCTTTAACGTGCGCAACTTGCACACGGGCCCTCTGAGATTTTTCGCCCTTGTCCGAGAAGGCTAGGTGTAGATCTTTCCTACCAGAAGACCAGGGGTGTGGCAGAAAGACAGCAGTAAGGAGGAGCCAAGGAGTAGCAGTAGAAAGGCTGCAGAACGAGTCAGGAGCCCAGAGGAGGGGGCAAAGGAGGTGAGGGGGTGGGGGCAGAAAGTGGAAATGAAAGCAGACAACAGAACATTGCTAGAGAGCAGGAAAGAAGGTGAAAGGAGACAATTTTAGAGAGAAAATGTTTCGGTCGCTACCCGGATTCAAACCCGGGACCTTTTGAATGAGAGGCCAACACCTTAACCTCTAGGCCACGAGAGCCCCCAATCAAAAAATGAATTATAATAAGATGCCAAATGAGTAGTAGAGGCCTATAATTTAAGTTATAATTATTGATGTGTCACGACGCAGTGGAATCAGGCGCTTGTCAAATTTTGGGCGTTATGAAGTTATTGGTATCCATCTTAAAGGTTATTCATCTGCCTTGCTTTCGATTTTTTAAAAATATACTTATCTTGAATAGAAGTTTAGAGATATAATTGCGATTGAAGGAGGTGGAGGGGTCACCTGGTTCCAAAAGTAAAATTAGCGAGAAAATGGCCATCAAAGTATAAATGTGACTTCCATGCATTACAGTCCTAGCAAATAGCAAATTTACATTTTTTGTGACTTTAATCAACGTTTTCCATAAATTCCACACGTAAAAGCATTTTTAAATGGACATGCAAAGTGTTGAGGCAAAAAACAAAATTCGAATAAAGATTTCAAACTGGCCAAAAAATGCAGAGATCAGATTTCTCCAATTTCATTATTTTGAAGAGCGCCTGATCTCACCAAAATACCTCAAATATATAGAGTATTGAGAATGTATGACAAGATCTAGTATGAGCTCTCTTGAGTCTTGAGAGTATGTACAGGATTCGGCACTCCTGTACAATTGCGGTCCCGTTTAGGGACTCGTTTTGACCCACCAACGATTTCTTCTGGTTCTAAACGAATACTTTTTGATGCACATGCCAATAGGCCTATGGAGAGATAGCCAATCAAACCTAATTGCAAAACATCAAATTATGATAAAATTCAGGGGGGCAACCACCCATGTTTTTGTTAGGTGGTCACGGGGGCAAGCCTCCCTGAAACCCCCCCTTGCCTTGTTAAATACAAGTGAAATTTTACTATCCATTTTGTAGGCTAGATCTACTTATAAACCATCGATACCGAATATTAAAATCAGTATCGATATCCAGCAGTCTTTGTTTGTGTGATTTAGTGCTAAATCTAACAGGACCGCAATTGTACAGGAGTGCACAGGATTCTGCTTAGAAGAAAAAAAAAAATTAAAGTTAACCTCATCAAATAGATTCTATATAGGCTAACTTCTTCAAGGACCTTATATTGAGATAATCTCGGTTTGGCCCAAACGATAACTATGGAGCGTGGGTTTTGGCTTCTTGGACGATTACTTCTAAACGATAACTTTTCGACGCACGTACCAATGCCGATATAATACTATTAAATGATGTTTGACGCTCAGTGACTAGCAAGAGATATTCAAACCTATCTGTATTAGTATTGTGTAATTTAACATCAAAATGGATTAACCTCCCATAATTTAATTAGATCAGGGCACACCTAAAAGCCCCCTTGTTAAAAACAAGTGAAATAATATAGATCTAGATCTAGCTGCAATTGCTCATTTTAATTTTGTAGGCCTACTGAAAAAGTAAAAAGTAGCAGTGCATCTCTCGTTCTCTTTCACTTTCGGATAAAAAACATTGAGCGGGGTATTTTAAGTCAGTATCGATATTACTCATCAACTCAAAAGAAATACCTGAATCTTATTCTCAATCTACTCAACTTCGACAACTTCTTCCTTCAACGTTTCTACTGCCTCCGCCTCCTCTCAAGCAAGCATGAACATAAACATCATGTCATAGTCATACTCATAGAGACTAGAGACTAGAGAGGCCTACCTCAACTTCTTGGCCTTGGTTCATGGCTGTTATCAAGCAACTCTGCTTACAAATTAGTTCAATACAAATATCAAAACATTCTCCTCCAAACTTTCCACAAAAGATATTTAGATCTACTAGTACACAAAATAAATATTTGAGATAAAAGTGTTTGTATCTCAGTCACTTTCGGGGGAAGTTCCTTGTTTATGCGGAAGACGACATGGAGGCTGCCATTTTCGCTCTAGGTTTGTGGGTAAATGAATTAAATACTTGTATTTATCTTCAGAGGTATATTTTAATTAAATAACTGTCTTAAAAGCAATTTATATTAAAGAATGCCTGTCAAAGAACAGTGCTCATAAAAACAAATAAACAATAGTTGACACAAGATATCGCGTGATGCCGGGTAGTTCCGCCTTTCATGTCATGAACTTATTATGACCTTAATCCATAGACTTATTCTCCAACAGCCTAGATTGTATACCTTGAGATACTTCCGGTTTATCGTCCCCGCTCTCTCTCTCTCTCTCTCTCTCTCTCTCTCTCTCTCTCTCTCTCTCTCTCTCTCTCTCTCTCTCTCTCTCTCTCTCTCTCTCTCTCTCTGCTTGCATCAGTTGCAGAGTAGAGACAATTATAATAATACGTTTTTTTTTTTTTTATTTCCCGGAATCGAAAATAGATCTACAGGAGAGTTATGTTGATTCTTGTGTTAGGGCAAACGGACAAAAGGGTTCATTACTCGAGGATACAGTCATAGTGAGCCAGTAGCAGACGGCCTTGTGGACAGACTGTAAACCTTAAGACATTCCATTTATGGGGGCCATTGCTCAATTTTATTCACTCAGCGGGCGGGCGTGCGGGCGAACAAACTCTAGCAGACAAGATACTCGACCACAGGTTAAAGCATATCGCTTATTGTTTCAAATCACAATCTATGCTGTGGGAGAGGGGGGAGGGTGAGAGGCTTGTGATGCAGCATTGTAAGATGCAGGGCTTATGACCGCATGTTACCTTTCACTGCATGAGTGCATGTGTGGGCCACACTGTGTGTAGGCCTATTGTAATTTGTAGCGAGGTCGAATTTTTTTTTGTTAGTCCCCAAAGGCCTTGGGGGAAAAAAACCGCCACGAGCAGCACTCAGCTGCTGTGTACTTCAACTTTGATGAGAATGTAGTATGTAGGGGTGAGTTGGAGATGGGAGGGAATGATTTGGTGGGTGGGTGGGCATAGTGGATTACATGCCATGTTATACGTACGTGAACGTATCTCTCTAAATATAATATAGGCTAGTACATAACGTAGAACATAGTATAGTGGTAGTTGTATGCAATACAATGATGTCTCCTCGCCTGCCCATCCGCCCACTCACTAAATTAAGGAATGGCTGTCTCTGCACCAAGGGTGCAGCAAACTGAACAAATATGCATGAGTGGACAGTTCTGTATTTGTCTGTTCATTTGCGAGTATTACCAGTGAGCCATTTGCTACCCGCAGACACTGAATAAGCGAACATGTCCCAAACTAGTTGATCATGGCATTTTATATTCTCCAATAATTGATGTTGTTGCTAATACTGCTGCTGTTGCACGCATGCAATATACTCTTGCTTCAGTGGGACTGCTGCTGCCACATACAGTTCTACAGCTATTGCTACTATAAGCTGCCATTTTTTTTACTGCTGCTCTTCTTCTTCTTCTTCTTCTTCTTCTTCTTCTTCTTCTTCTTCTTCTTCTTCTCCTTCTTCTTCTTCTTCTTATCCTTCTTCTTCTTCTTATCCTTCTTCTTCTTCTTCCAGTGTCCGGGCATTTTTTAAAGCAAGATGTTTTAATGAAATATCGACAATCATTTTAAACGGGAAGTAATCAGATGAAGATAGCGTATTTCTAGTTGTATGCTCAAAAGGTATGGATCGACAAGGAATAATAATAATTAGATAATAATCACCCCTATTGGATTAGGCCCACATTTGAGAAAACTGAAACAAGCATTACTCACCTAGTTTTATGATGGAATCAACGAGGTAAAAGGAAGAAAGGAAGGCCTTATAATACTTCTAAGAGGGATTTATAATATTCCCACCAAGAAGAGATGGCATACAACTGGGCAGAGGTGGATAATAGCCTTGGACCGGACATAAGTATAAGTAGAGCAGCAGCTCTTGTTGACGGACTATACTACGGTACGTGAGAGAAAGGCTGATGATGGTGACTACATACAGTAGTAGTAGTAGTAGTAGTAGTAGTAGTAGTAGTAGTAGTAGTAGTAGTAGTAGTAGTAGTAGTAGTAGTAGTAGTAGTAGAAGAAGAAGAAGAAGAAGAAGAAGGAGGAGGAGGAGGAGAAGAAGAAGAAGAAGAAGAAGAAGAAGAAGAAGAAGAAGAAGAAGAAGAAGAAGAAGAAGCGGTGTAATTGCGTATTTCTCTGAGGGTTTGTTGCGATTCTCCTGTACTTGTATGTATGTTGCTTTCTCTCTTGTATTCAATTTATTATGAAAGTAAACAAATATTTTGCTTATTAAAGATGCTAATTACATGTATTTTTAGACGCCAAAGACTTATCAGACCAAAAGCTCTGGGAACTCAAAATTGTATAAGCTTAAAACGTATCTTGCAACACTCAAAAGCAGCACTTCCGAATTTAACATCCATCTCTGATAGGACAAAGCCAAATAGAAAAATTTGGGTAAAGTGCTCTTTTCAACGACACAATGTCAGACGTAGCTGAGCTTCGAATCTCCGAATCCACTATTTTACGACCACGAGTCCAGTAGACTAACCACTAGACTATCAATGCAACCAAACACTTTCATACTTGGTGAAGCATTTCAATCACAATAGCCCGGAAGCAAAAACTTGAAAAAAAGAAAAAGAAGCATCCACCCCCACCCCCACACTCACACACTATTCAGAGTGCTTGCGAAAGGCCCATTAATTGCCCTGCCTACATTTCAAAATATAATGGCACCGCATATGGTATGGCGGCCATGACAGTGTATGATCTAGGATTTCATATTAGAAGTCTCTACCTCAACCCCAGGAGATTGACCTCATTTTATGGATTGCCCCTTTGTACATTTCATTAATGAATGTATAATTGTAGAGTTGGTCTTCGTCGATTCATGCTTGGCCTGTCTTCAACAACGAAGAAACGATGCCTTGTAAAGAAACTAAATACTTACAACAGTATCTTTGTGTTTTTGGAGCTTTTTAATCGGGAGGCGTTATTAGAGGACTTTCTATCGGCCTTAGCTAAATATTTTAGAACGTCAACCTTTCTGTTCGCCAATAAAATAAATATTTAATAGAATCTACCAGGACCCAAGTTAGATTACATAGAGCTAAATATTCTGCGTGTACATGTCTTGGAGTAGTTCTTCACCGGGACACAGGTCAACTAAATTGTTAAAAATTAATATGCGTAGGGCAGAAAAAAATTGTGACGGCATCATCCTTTTTTAATGAATGTGTACATGTATTAGTAGGGTAGTGTTTGCCCCTCTGTGAGTACTAGGCCTAAACATATCCATTATTTATACAAAATATTTTATTTCTCAGGCATCAAGGTGTGAATTCGGGAAATAAAGACGATGCTAAAAGAAGAGGAAGAGCTTTGTTTCATTTTTTCAAAGGCTACAAAGAAGAGCTTGATGATTGTCAGCCTGAGTTAATTTTTAAGGTGACAGCCTAGGCCCCCAAAAAACTGGCATTGTCGCTTTTATGATAGAAAATTGAAAATGGAAGCGTATACGTTTCCGTATTGGCCAGCAACAACTGTCTGCAGAGAGGATCAGACCCGGACAAACAGTCGTAGCTAGTATTATGTGTTTACCGAGTGGATTTTGCATTCGCAGCGAATTGAGTGTATTCTACTTTTTAAAATTTGTTGTGCTTGCTCGGATACTGCTTGAAATTCATCAGGAATTTGCGGTTTCCAAGACTTTGTATTGAATATAAATCTCTATTTTTGCTCTTTTCGGGACTCCGCCGTGCAGACAGAACACTGAACAGGATTGTTTTGACTGACTGATTATAATCGAAGTCTAGCCGAGTTCGATCTTATTGCATTTGGTTTGTATTTCTTCGCTTTTCTCTTATAAATTATCACGGGTAGATCTCTAGAGTTGGAAAGTTAATCAAATCATATTGAAAGTTTGGTTTTCTCACAATAATTAGATCTAATACTTAATAGGGGGAAGGAGTTTCGGCGCCGGAGTTTCTCAACTGCGGCTAGATAATCTAGACTGCTAGAGTGAGACCAACACTAGAGTCTACTAATCTAAATTCTAGATCTAGACTTTTAGTCTAGATCTACTTGATTCTGGATTTCTCGTTGATAGAATCTAGTAGGCCTACTAATTACTAATCTAGATTAGATCTCTAGGAAGTAGGCTAGATTCTCTAGTCTATATAGATTATAAATTGGAAGAGTCTAGGCAGAATTCTACACTGTGATAAGAGAAAAATTGTAGAATTCTGTGCTGTGAACAAACGTTCCATTACAACTGTACTTGTAGCCTACTAAAAGCGCACAATTTTGTCTGTGGGCAGTGAAGAGAGAGAGAGTGAGAGAGAGAACAAAACAAAAAGGCGACCCGCGTAGTTCGGCTCGATTCGAAAAGTTAAATAGCTGTAGCATCTTTGTAGACAACCAAATTAATTTACTTTTGTGTTTTAACATCATTTTTTAACTTTGTTTTGGTCAATTTGATCGTCCACACCGATAGACAGTATTCAGAAAGAGACAGAGAGAGAGAGAAGAGGGGAGGAGTAGATCTTGCGAGAACTTCCGGGCGGGTGAGAATAGCCACTTTCTTATGTATGAGAGAGAGAGAAGGGAGGGGTAGGGAGAGAGAGATGAATAAGTGTACACGACACAAAGGGAATTATTTCTATTAGAGAAAAATGAATAGATAGAATCTAGAATTATAATATTAGTGTGCGTGCTCAGGCGTGTTCTGTGTGCAGGTGTAAAAGTACATTTTTCAGCTTTGCGAGTTAAAATAAATATAAGCCCGATTTAATAATGCTCTTAAATTTAATGCTGGAAATTTACTCACACTTCTGTGTTCAAAACACGCCTGAGCACGCGCAGTCTTGATAGTGCACAAGACGCAAGATCAACTTGCATTCAGTGACGAACAATAACAAGAAAAGAAAAAGAGCACGTGACAGCTTGGAAAAGGTAGATGAAAAGCAAAGCAAACTGTTGTCGAGACTTGACAGAACGTCGGGGTTGTGAACTAAGTACAGACAAATAATATGAAAGATTCGAAATTCTCAAAGTACTGTCCAACGGACACCGATTCGACCGTCCCTGCCATTTGGGAAAACGAAATGACAACAATTGGAAGCAGAAGGAAATGATTCGTGTGGTCACGCATGCGCAAAGCAAAATATTTTCATGGTCCCCCTAGACTGGGTGTCTCTGTGGACCAGGATCCTGGTCTCGGGAGACACATTTCCTTATAAATATTGTAATAAAAAATTAATTGTAAGATGCTACTAGGCTATAATCTATCTAGATTTAGAGATCAAGATTGAACTCTATAGTAAGTAAGTCTCTATACTATACTATAGTAGAAGTAGTCTAAGTAATACGTTCAAATTCATTCAATTAGAGGGGTATTCATTTAATGGTATTCTTTTACTTTCCCTCCTGTCTCACACTTAGCTACCAGTTGTCCATTTTCTACTAACTGATACTACACAACTCTGAACATGAACATCAACTTCTTTTCCGTCGCAAATTAATACGTTGAGTATTGAGCATAGAGGGGGTGTAGGCTTGTTTTGTTACGAGAGCCAACTGAGAGTGGCGAAGTTACCCGCCTCTACTCTAGCCCTATTCCGCTATTCCCATTCTCAGGGTGGTTTTGCTGTTATTCGGAAGTTAGTGTTAGTGTTAGCACAGTCTAACACTACGACTATCCTACTTCTGGGTTTGGTGTCAGTCCCATGATATGAAGAGAGGCACCCTCCCACTTCTTACAGGCCTTCCCTCAGTTCACATTTAAACTTTAAATTTAGTGCGCTCAGACATATATTGTTTTCGGACAACTTGAAGAGCAGATTAAAATGTAGGCCTAAGGAACCTAGTGTAGCCAGTTGCTCTAAAATTTTAGTATTGTAGTCTATGATGAATGATGGGAGTGTATTAGATGCTTTGCAAGAAAGAGGCTTTTGCCTACTTTGTGAAAGCGAAATGGTTCAATAACAGAACTTTCTCACCCAGTTTTTGTATCAGAATTAAACTTTGCCCATTATATTTTGTCTCTACACTCATTCTATCTTTTAATATTTAGCACTGTCAGGCCTTTCAGTCATTCGCACTAGAGCTTGAAAAAGTTTATTGAGATTCTTGATCTGTACTGAATCAAAGGAATTTGTTCTTGCCCCATTTCTGTGTCCTTACCTCTCTTCAAAGGGAGCCTGAGCATCTTTGCAAGAAAAAAGTCCCAATTTGAATTATAATTTCTATCCACCATCACTATAACATCAACTTTATTAAAATTAACTGTATCACTAGTACTAAGTACTATCAGGGAAAAAGCAATCTAAAAAAGCTTTTATATTCAGCTGTACAAATGAAGATTAACACAGGATGTTGTTTAAAAACCATATAATGCTTGATATCAATTGCTGGTTCAGTTCAAAAACAAAGAAATGATAAGCAAGGATCGTCTTTTTCTTTGTGCAATAAACTGAGCAGTCTAGTTATCAAGAGTGTGTCTGATTATGTCACGAGTACAATTTTGTTTCTATTCCTTCAAGGTAGTATATTTACTTTGTGTGTTTACAATAGTCTTTGAACTGTTCTAAAAAGAAATAATACCCTGAATTTTGAATACTTACAAAATTAGTTTATCTTGTTTTTCATCCTGTAATTTTTTTACAAAGTGACTATTTTTCCTAACGCTCTGGAAAATAAACTTGTCCTCTATTTCTCGGAATGGTTTCTGTTCTCGATTTTTTTGGGGTTATTTTTTACGACAGTTCGGCGTCATCTTTCACTCTGCCATTTTGTGAGGACTGGGAAGAAGCTGTTTTTGCCTCAAATTCAATTTCTAGAGCTAGAGATTTTTAGATGCCTGAATATTCAGATACTTGAATTGTGGTTGGGGCAACGTTCCCGGACTAGATCTATTCTTCATTTGAAAATGCCTTCAAAAGGTACTGCGAGAAAACGAGACTGCTCGACGTTGGCCGTAACCTTTTTTGCTTTTAGTCACCCCTAAAGCAAAAAAAAAGAAAAATCCCTCCAGGCTTGCAGCATACGGTTACCTGTTTGAACGTTTGTTCTGTTCTGACACTGCCCTGAATCTCCAATCTTGAATTTTGTGTAGAGAGGCATTGTTTCAGTCAGTTGTGTCCTGTTTAAAGTCACAGTCTGAACAGATCAACCTGATCTTGACAGCTGAGGTATTAGGGGTCATCTTAGTTTTAGTGTGAGTGTTGTTCCTTCCTCTTAGCTTTTATAGCTCCCTTTTGATGATGGTTTTAGCCTCTGAAAGGCTTGTCCTGTTTTTAGGTTGCACTGATCATCAAGACCATTCTTTTGCTGAAGAATCAGTAATTTAATTCCCAAACAAGTGTCAGTGAGATGGTATCTGCTGCAAAGCAACTCTTTTATGTTTTTTTCAGAGATTTGCAATTGTTGTTAGGTTATTTTTAGCTCGCTTTCTCTGTTTGATTGGATGTCTTGTTAGTACGGAAAGAGCGTCTGTGGGGGCTCTTGTGGCTTAGACTTGAAGGTTATAAAATGTTCGCCACTCATTCAATAGTTCCTGGGTTCGAATCCGGATAGCGACAGAACATTTTCTTCTATAGAATTTTCTCCTTTCACATTCTCTCCTGCTCTCTTACAATGTTCTGTCGTCTGCTTTCATCTCCACTTTCTTCCCCCACCCCCTCACTTCCTTTGCCCCCTTCCCCTGGGCTCTAACTCTAAAACTCTTTCTGCAGCCTTTCTACTATTACTTCTTGGCTCCTTCTTACTGCCGCTGTCTTTCAGCCACACCTCTGATCTTATGGTAGGAAAGATCTACTCCTAGCCTTCTTGGACAAGGGCAAAAAATCTTGGAGGTCCCGTGTGCACGTTGCACAGGTTAAAGATCCCTTGGTGGTCCAGAATCGATAAGAATACGCTTCGGCCGCCATCCGGGCATAATTCAAAATTTGCTGCCAACTGAAAATGTTTAATGTGTCCCACGCGCTAATATGTGACGTTATGAAGTTGCGAGCACTGTAAAACACTCTTTAAAAAAAGAGAGAGAGAGAGCAACTGTGAGGAGGACCACGTTGTGAGAGGATAACAAGATGTGATCCTACATGTCTTGCTGCTGAAATTTTTCCTACACTCTATCTCTATGCCTAGATTAAATCCATTTAACCTCTATGTCCACTCACATTTTGGGGTGTTTTCTTCTGTATTTTGCTCAACATTCAAGCTTGCAATCACTGTGGGCAGTTTGTTGGAAATCAACAAAAAATCAATACTTTTGCTAGTTTCACAGTATAAAACGAGAGGTTGTAAATTCTATGAGATTTGTTGTAGTTTTGAAGTCTCAAAGCTCATTGGGTTCACATTCTCTTGCTTTTAGAAAATAATAGATATGAGAATGTTTCAATCGTTCATTGTCTTCACACCATGCATTATTTCCACATCAGGTGAAAAGGGGATTGTCAGATTGTTAACTAATTTTAGTTTTTTGTGTATTCCTCTTCTCAAGTCTGTTTTAAGAAACTTAAAAAATATAGTGAATGTTTGCATTTTGCTCTTAGTATTATTATATGCTGCTGTTTTATGGTAATGAATTTGAAAGGTTTAACTCCTGTGCTTGTCATAAATACTATTAATTTTATGGGCAATAATAATCAGCATGTCAGTATTGGACATGGTGCTTAAATCACTTTTAATAGCAAGGTACCCAATAACTGATTGATGGCTGTCAGCTAAGTTGCAATATATACTGCGGGGAACCAGACACTATGGGCATTTGCCAGAGTTAATGCTTTTTAAGCACAGGATCTTTTTATGTCTATAATCTAACAGTTCCACTCTCACATCAATCCTATTCCAACAACATCGTAAATGCAACTCTACTTTTGGAACTATAAACAAAATGTTCGTAAAGTAAAAATCTCTGGTTCATGTACCTTTCTTTTCAGAATTTACACAGGAAAGTTTATTGAGGTGATTTATAACGTTAACTGGAATGTGATAGATGTAATTGTGAACTGTTTCTCTTGGATGGCGAGACTTTCTAGGGAAAAGGTTAACCGTTGTTTTTTTAAGGGCAGGGCTCATAATGTCTTGTGTTCTACTGCACATTGTGTTCCAACTGGTTTAGTATGTTTGAAGTTCATAATCAGTGATTAAAGAGTTTTCTGCAGGCTGTTCTTTGTGTAAAGTTTCTTTCTATTTTTTTTTCCCCATTTCAGAATTGTGAAGTCTTCATCTTAGTTCTCTGCCTTTATTTGGGGGGGGGGGGGCATTCAGTTTTGCTTTGTCACCAGCCTACATTACGGGTGATTATTGTTACCGAAGTGAGCAAGATACACTTAAATTTTTACATTATAAGCAGCGTAAAATTTTAGGTTGGCACATTCAGCCCACGGTTTGTACAACTACTTGACTCGTGTTTGTCTTGTACAGGTTTTAGAATACTATGTGAAATACTTATATAATGTAATATTCAAACATTTTTCATGAGCTCGGAGTGTGATACAAGATAACAGCAGGCATAGTGCATTGATTAGAGCATGGTTGTTAATTTAAATCAGGAGCTGATCAGTCCAAGGGGGCATGAGAAAAGTAGGCCAGGAAACAATGCTGAATGTCATGTGGCATTTGGTAGGTACAGGTTTTTAAAGTGCTTGTGATGTGGAGGTTATACATGTGTGTGTTTATGGTGTCTTCTAGAACTGTGACTTTCTGCATGTTTTTTGAATGACTGGACTGATCCTCTGAAGTGACACAGTAATAATACAAGCCTACTGCTGATAAAAAAAATTTTAGCTCATGGCCCTCAGCTTGTCTTGGTTTTCTTTTCGCCCTTCCATGTCAGATGTTTTCCAAGAAAATAATTGTCTTTTCCATTTCAGTTTCTTGGACTTTGGTATTCTCTCACCTTTTTGCCAAGAGATTTTTAGTGCAGAACAGAGGTTTTTTTAAAAATGAAAAAGTGTTGTAAATAGACCTCAGATTCAGTGCAAAAGTTATTAATGGTGATAAAAAAAAAAAAATTGCCTTAATTATTGCCTTCATTTCTAAGAATTATACTTTCAATGGATTGATCGTTAAGGTCAACTCAGGCACATGTTTGTGTGAACACTGAAACATGACAGTTTAACAAAAGATTCTAATGCTGAAATAAATTAAATGTGTTTAACACATCTTATCTTTTGCGATGTTTGTCAGTTTGTTGATTAATCTGGAAAGTGTTTTTTGCGTGTTCTGTTGAGATAGATTCCTTTAACCTCTTTTCGCGTACTCATATGACCTTATGCAGTTGCGAGTGCCGTAATACCCCTACTAAAACAAGACAAATACCGCTTTTCAATGAATGGTATAAATCCAAGTCAGTTCCTGTCAAACTGCAACCTTTATGGTGCTCCTGAGGGTAAACTGCTGCCGTGAGAAAACATTATTTTACAGTGGATGGTTGGCGGGTACTCTGGTATGGTTTACTCCTTCTTTCAAACTTTTATTGTTGTTATCCCTCCTCCTTCTATTTTGTGTTTATTATTCTCATGTAACACCTTAAATATTTAGCACTTATATGACCTATGTAAAACTCTTACAACAACAACAAAAAACAACCTTATATTAATACTGGCTGTTGTGCTTTGTCTTCTGCAGTGGTCCCGCAGTGAAGGGCTTTTTCGTTGATGAGCTGAGAGGGAAGTAGAATGTCCTCGGAGGATTGTGAACAAGGTGGTGGTGAGATGACTGTTTCCTCTCCTCAACAGCCCTCAAAGACGAACCAGAGCAGCAGTATTGTCAAGGATCTTATCATGAAAACAACAATGGTTCCTGAGAAGGAGGTCGTGGTCAACGGCTTTCATAATACCCTCAACGGTGCGGGAGAGGACCAAGAGACTCTGCGTAAGCCAGGGGATTCCAACACATTCACTAACTCCAACGGCAGTAACAAAATCCCAACATCAATGGATCCTGTAACCTCTCCTCTGTCGTCTCCATTGACTCAAGTTGCCTCTACCCTGGCGCCAAGCCTAAAACAGTATGAGGATTTTTTACCCAAAACAACTCAGGATGGAGTAGGCTCCCCTTCCCGTACCACCCCGGAAATGTCCATCCTACACGAACATTATGAACATCGTCATGCCACCTCGCCAAAATTGGCTGTCTCGGCCGGCGAGCTCACGGTGCCCCTGTATTACGCGGGCAAGAGTGTGTTGTTGACAGGTGGGACGGGCTTTGTGGGCAAGGTGTTTATCGAGAAGTTGCTTCGCAGCTGTCCGGAGCTGGACTCTCTCTACTGTCTGATCCGACCCAAGAACAAGCAGAGCATCGAGGCCAGGCTCAACGAGATCACCAGCACCAAGGTCAGTGTCTTCAAGGCTTGTAGCTCTTGTTTTTATATTTGGCTTTGGTGAAAGCTTCTAATTTTGGTAAAATTAAGTGTTAAACCCACTTTTCCTGGCTATTCTCTCCCCCCCCCCCAAGTATGAGACTGTTAAAAAAACCTATTACTGCGTATTTTATATTGTGACCATGAAGAAAATGTTTAGGATTAGATGTGAGCGGGAAGGTCTGTCTTTTATAATCTAATGAACATGATCAGAACTTACACAATCCTCCAACCGCCTTCAATGGTATTTCCATGTTGAGCTCTTGAGTTTGATTCCCACGTGGGGCGGAAAATTTATTGAGCATCTTCATCTTGCTGTTGAGATGTATTGTCCAACTCTCTCAACTTTTCTCCTGAAAGATTGGTTGGAAGCAGCCAGCTTCCATAATGAGTTCTGAATTGTATCAATAGAGGTGTGCAGAGAACATTTACAGTCAATCAGGTCTTCGATCATATGAGCAGAATCAACAGCTAACTAACTTAACCGAAGGACAGCTTACAAGTACAAGCCTCAGAAAGAAAAATTGAGTGATAAGCTTTTGCCCTTCTACAATCAGTCCTTGTCTGAAGACTGCCTTTACTGAACCAACCCAGTTAATTCAGTAATATATGCTTGATTTTTGACCACCCTCAGGACAAGGTCCAATGTCTGCTTTTTCAATGTCTTAAAAGGTTTAATAAAGGGGTGGGGGGTGGTGGCATACAGTGAAGAAGTGAAAATAGTACTGGATAGTCCTGTTCTTCCAGCATAATTAAAACTACCTGAATTCAGTATTTGGTGGCAGTGAGGAGAAAAGGAGGTCATCTGTAATTTAAAAAAAGTTCTGGTGGGGGGATCTTGCAGAAAAGTCTTGTATGCTATGAACACAGTTCCCTCTTGTTGTTCACAGTAGTACATGATGCACCAGTATTGGGTTTTGATGTAGCAGATATAATGCAAGTGTGTATGCATGTATATTTGACACTTGAAGTTAACAATGTTTTCTTCCAAAAGTCGGAGTGCGTGTCAAACCTTTGTGGATAAGGCCATGATCCCTTGTCGCACAGATGGGGTCTGCCTCTTCTGTCTGTTTAGTGTTGGCTCATAATATATATATATATATATGGCACTTCTCTTTGTAGTACTGGCTTCTGTGGTGCAAACTGTAACAGCCAGGTTCTTCACCCGTCTCGCAAAGACGTTAGGTCGTTCACCGCTTGGCTCTTCACTCGCTAAGCTTGGATGCGGTTTTTTATCGAGTGTTCCTCTCTTTGTAAGGGTGGCATGTGTCGAGTACAGCCCCGGTTTGGCTGAAGCAGCAAGTTTTGAAAACCTACTTTTTCTGGGAAGTTTGACTGAAAAATGTCGATGAGGCATAACAAAATTGCTGTCAGTTGAAAAAAAAGAAAAGAAAAAGGGTTCATGTGCCAGTGTATGCAAGGCTGTCGGTATGCTTTGCTTTACAATTTTGTCTCTGTCGGATGGTCGAGTCACGAGTCACAATGTGACATGAACGCCGGCGGTTGGTGGATGCTCTGGTGTGGTTTGCTCTTTCTTTCCCTTCGAACATCTATCGTCCTTATCTCTCCTCCTTCTTTTCTTTGTATGTTACTCTCTAGTAACACATCTAATCTTCGGCTTACTTGAATATATTGCGTACTTGGGTTGCAAGTGCTGTAAAACTCTTGTATTTACTAAAATTAAAACTAAATGAGTCACAGTGTGGCGCTGGTGGTTGGTGGGCTGTCTAAAAATCTCTTTCCTCTCAGCGTTACTAATGTCCAGCTTGTGGTTGGAGGCCGCCTCTGGTAGTTCCAAGTTCTTTTTCTTTCCCTCGTTTATTTCTGCTTGTCTGTCATGCCTTTATGCACCAGCTGAAGACCGCCATTGCTTCGATGTAATAGTGAACGTAACACGCGTATTTTGACTCGCCATGACCGATGTGCTTCTCTGTGCTCGAACAAATAGGCAGACAGGCTTTTGTCTTGTTATATAATGTAACTTAAACTGTCGTGCTGACTCGCCGTAGACCCACAGCTCAACAACAGCGTCATGTTTTGCGCCTCTAGTGCGACAGTTATTATTATGCAACATAAGCTACAACAACAGCTACTACAACTACAAGAACAACAACATCAGTGTATCAGTACAGTTCATGTTTCAATTTCCACTAACCCATGTCGGCTATTATGTAACACCAGCTACAGCAGAATCAGCAACAGCGGCGGCCACAGCATCAACAAAGGGCCGCTTTTTGCGTCGGTTGGATTCTCTGTACTCAAACAAACAGACAGACTTGTGTTTTGAGACAATGTGACAACAACAACAACAACAACAACAACAACGTCAACTAAAGGGCCGCTTATTTGCATCGGTTGGATTCTCTGTAATCAAACAAACAGACAGACTTGTGTTTTGAGGCAATGTGACAACAACAACAAGAACAACATCAGCTGTGTAAGTTTTCATAAACACCAACGGCCATTATGTAATACTTGTTATGTATTAGCTACAAAAAGGAGAAGACCGCGTGAAACCTGGAGAAGAATCACGGAAATTGATGTACAGAAAAGTGGGAAGACATGGAATAACATCAAGAGACTAGCCCAGTATAGAGAACGGTGGAAAGCGATTAGCTACAAAGTGACAACAACAACAACAACTGCAGCAATGGTAACAAGGCAACGCAGTGTGACAAAGTTACAACATTTGCCAAGCACGATAGGAATTCATCAAATCTCCCGGTTTCGACAATCTATATTGACTTGTCGGTACGTTTATTCAACAAAAACAGGTGTGTCCCGTAGATAGAGTATTAGTCCTACACGTGGGTCTCTCTCTCTCTCTCTCTCTCTCTCTCTCTCTCTCTCTCTCTCTCTCTCTCTCTCTCTCTCTCTCTGACACACACG
>NW_004797483.1:143773-145809 GCF_000002075.1 Aplysia californica | reverse complement strand
TCTAAACGAGATCCCCGTGCCCCGTGGTTAAGCTCACGCCTACTATATTATAATGCACGGCCAGGTTTTTGTTCAATCTGGTTAAGTCCGGGCAGGGAAGGTTTTATCCAGGTACATTGTGTGCCCCTCGCCAGCCAGGCCCTTGCAGCTGGCCGTAATCCGAGTTGTATTAGCGATTCCGGTTAACCGGATAATTCTGATGAGAAGGGTAATGGGTGATTCTGACCCGTTGTAGAAAATACTACTACTACTACTACTACTACTACTACTACTACTACTACTACTACTACGACGACGAAAACTAATAATAATTGCCTTTATATAGCACACATCCTTGCTCTACAGCATACTCAATGCGCTTTACAACTATCGTTATCCCAGCACATCCCCTGAGAACGCTCAGAAGCTTTCTCGACTTCCCGGGAAGCATACAGTGCAAGCTGCGGATTTCTCGCGCACAAACACTATCAAGCTGACAAGATCTTTCACTGTCCATAGCTGGGTACCCGTTCTCACCCGGGTGAAGTGAGGAAAATTCGTGCAAAATACTTTTTCCAAGGACACATGGTCGGGCCCCTGACGGGATTCGAACCCAGGACCTTAGGGTTGCGAGTCCGAGAGCCTAAGTGAGTCCCGTCGGATGAGTCTTGTCAGAGGTGGGGATTAGGGGGGCTGCTGTTTTTCTGTTTAGTAAATAAAAGAGATTTTTGTTTTCTTTATTTGCTTTTTTTGGGGGGGCGGGGAGGTACAGGGAAGGAAAATGAGTTATTTTATAATATACATGTGTTTCATGTGCGAGCTATCAAAGAGACAGACGGTGGGGCGGAAAAAAAATGGGTGGAATATTATTTCCTTGTTGTAACAACTACCGGATGTATATATATATATTTATATACATGTATTATTATGCATATATTCAGCTGGGCATACTTTTATTTGATTGACTTGGTTTTTTATATCGTGAACCACTTCCCCAGCTCATACAGGGATTCTGTTTCATACTGGTTAATTCTTTGAGAGCGCGTGTTCTAGTCTTCCAACAACGCTTGAAGACGTACTGTTTTGTGGCACTTACATCTAGGGGGGGAAAGCATACCGTCACTAATCATACACACTTTTCAATTCTGCTTCTTTCATTTGAAATGTGATAAGGCGAGCATTGATATGGAATCATTATACAGATTCATGTTTTTAGTAGTTTGTGCATGATGGTTTGGAATGTTCTGTTGCTGATCTGGCATTATTTTAAAAAAAATAAATTGTGTCCGTTACGCACCTAAAGAGTTAATCAAAACGAATGCCCCCCCACAATCCGATTCGTTCGAGAGCCGGAAACGGGTACTTATCCCCGGTCTGAGCGCGAAGGTCACCGAGGTGGCGTGGCGGCATCGCTATAATATCGATGGTTGGTGTGCTCTAACCGTGTAAGTGGGAAAACTAGATCAGTTCTCTTTTGTGGGTAGTTGGTGGGCGTTGTGATGTGATCTGCTCCTTTTTTTCCCTGCCAAATATCTATCGTCCTTATCTCTCTTCTTTTTTTCTTTGTGTGTTGCTCACTGGTAACACCTTAAATTTTCGGTACTGATATGACCTATATGACCTATCTGTGTTGCAAGTGCTGTTAAACTCTACTAAAACTAGACATAACAACTCTGTATTTTTTAAAACCTTTGCCGAGATTGACCTGCGGGTCATTGATAGAAATGAAGACAGCAGGCTGATCTACATGCATAACAGGGTCTTCTCATAATTTGTAATTATATCTGAAGGATTTTCATTTTCATTTTGGAGAAAAAAAGAGGAGTGGTCTAGGAGGGGGGAGAGGGTGGCGGTCTTTCAAGATACCAGTTACACTGATAGAGCATAACACTATCGGTATGAAAGCAGAAGATGCCCAGGTTGAGGCTGAGGCCATGAGGCGATCCGGTGTGGCCGGAAGATCAACACGGAGGTGGGGTCGATGTTCTGGTGACATGTGGACGGCGCTTAACACGAGGGGTCGGCTGGATCATTGAGATTTCTCTCTCTCTCTCTCT
>NW_004797483.1:141209-142463 GCF_000002075.1 Aplysia californica | reverse complement strand
TCTCTTGCAACAGTGTAAGATTATTTAACCCTATCCGTACGATATGGGGTCATTTTGTACACCTGGGGTTGTATTCTTTCCCTTTTAGAATACTTCTTGTACGATCTCTCTGAAACTTTCAGTATTTCTTAAAAAATCATCTTGACAGACTGCTTTGCAAAGCGTACGGATCGGATTAACGAGTAAGTGTCCTCTTCGGGAAGTGGTGGCACAGAGTTCCTTACGTCGTTTGGATACGATAGTAAAACACGACGTACGGATAGGGTTAATGTTCATCTTAGGAAGGACCGAAGCAAAGGGGAACATTTAATTTGGTAAGTGCCTTTCCCAAGGACACAACATCCGACCAAGCTAAGCCTCGAACCCCTGAACCCGCAATTCCACGATTACAAGTCTGGTCGCCTGACCACTAGGCTACGGACTCCTCATTCGTGGGTTTTGATATTTTGCAGATACATGTAGTTGACACGCTTTTTATTATGTACGAAGCCCAAAGGAAAAAGTAGGTGGTTGGCGGGTGCTCTGGTGTGGTGGTTTGCTCCTTCTTTCCTATCAAACATCTATCGTCTTTATCTCCCCTCCTTTTTTGTGTTTGTTACTCCCTTGTAACACCTCTAATCTTCGGCACTTATATGACCTTATTGTGTTGCAAGTGCCGTAAAACTCTTTCTAAATTAAAAAAGAACAAACAAAGCAAAAAGTCACAGCCGAGAGAGAGAGAGAGAGAGAGAGAGAGAGAGAGAGAGAGAGAGAGAGAGAGAGAGAACTTTCATTCTTTTTAACTATTGTACCTAAATCGTGTATTTTTTCTTGCTTGTTTTGTATTCAATATTTATATTTTGAATTTCGACAAAATGTTTCTTGAGCATATGCAACCAGTATTACAGATTAAGTAACGCTAATTTTAAAAAAAAAATGAAAATAAAGAAAAGATGAAATAAAAATTTTGAGCTGAGGACATTTTGACAGCTGGCCGGCGGTGTATGTTTTACACCCTTTCATTTTCCACAGAGCCTTTTTGTATCGTCGAGTTTCTCTTTACTCAAACTAATCGAAACCAAACAAAACTCCCAAAAGAGCATGAGGTCAGCCTAACTCGTAACTTAGTTCAGAAACGTTTTTTTCCTGATTCCCTATTTGAACGCGCGCTCCCCTTGCGACCCAATACATGCTCGCGCGAACAAACGCACGTACATAATCTCTCTCTCTCTTTCTCTCTCTCTCTCTCTCTCTCTCTCTCTCTCTCTCTCTCTC
>NW_004797483.1:138521-140959 GCF_000002075.1 Aplysia californica | reverse complement strand
ATGTCTGTCTGTCTGTCTGTCTGTCTGTCTGTCTGTCTGTCTGTCTGTCTGTCTGTCTGTCTGTCTGTCTGTCTGAGCTCTGTACTGAGTACTACACTTTGAAATGGCAGATTTTTTGTGGCATGCAGCCAATGTGGTCTTACTAAGACTAGGTTAAAACTAGGTGTATGCCTTTGAAATTAACTATGTGTGGCTTATTGCAACCAGTATAGCGTTCAACCATCGGAAAGAAGCAACTTTGTGGTTTATTGTATGTCTTTTTTTGTGTGTGTCATTTTTACTAAATCAAGTATCGCCTTGCTTTTTATACAACATTAATATTAAATATTCACTGTCGTGTCCACATTAAGGCTCCCTATAAGTTGCACCATGGTCATGGGCAACGAAGCACGTGAGGGAGAGAGAGAGAGGGGTGGGGATCCAGGACTTCAGTCTTTCGATTCTCGCTGCACGTATGCATGTGTGTGGTTTAAGAACGAGGTCAAAAGTGAAAGGTCCAATGTTTGATCCGTTTATCATGCGATCTGATCAGTTTCGAGGTGACGTTCTGTAGGGCAATGTGAAGTGGCCCGTGTCTTTGATTAGGGAAATGGAAAGTGAAGACAAGGCTATACCCGGGGTTGTTTAAGGATGCCACTTTTAACTTGTACTTGTATTTTTTTGTTTACAGCTGTTTTTATATCTGAGCTTTTGTCTTACTTTTTAAAATACATGATGTAATGATTGATGATGTGCAATATCCGTCAGAGGATGCCACTGTAACTTCTACAGTTTTTATTCATTTGTGTGTTCGTCTCATTATTTCTTTTTTTTTCTCTATCAGGTGGTCGGTATTGTGTCTCTGTCCTTCTCCTAACTCTGGTTATATTGTACGACTTTTGATACGCGCAAGTTGTGTATGATTTGCGATGAGAGCGGTTAGTAGGTGCTCAAGTGTCTTTTGCTTCTCCTGCCATATTATTTTTTCTAAGTACAATGTAGAGGGAAGGTACCAACACTGCCAGTAGATTTTACTTCTTTACCACCCCTCTGGTATTTTGTCTGTTCTTTCTTTTTCTTTTCTCTCTCTTTCTCTCTCTCTCTCTCTCTCTCTCTCTCTCTCTCTCTAAGTTGTGTTTGACATGTCCGTATGCTTTCTTCAAATCGGACAACTCAATATGAACCAGCGTCTGTGGTGTAGTGATCAGGCGCCTTGCTGTCTGCACACAGAAGTGAGGTGGATTCCCAAGTGGGGAGAATAGTTATCAAGTATCTCCGTCTGTCAGGCGTGTTGGATCACTTTTAACTCGGATATGTGTCCTGACAGGCAGGGTGGAAGCCCGCCTGCTACATGATCTAAATTGTGTCGATATGGGCCTGAAAGACCTCCATTAAAAGAAAAAAAGCCCAACTAAACAAATACTCGGGATAAAACAGGATATTATTTTATGAACATGCAATTGTATCCTCAGTTCATTTGTTCACAAGTTATGTTTACGAATAGGGTCGATTACGGTGTCAGATCCCCTCCACACCTAAATTTCTTTTAAAACCCAACCAATCAACCAACCAACCCCCAAAAATTGATTACTCGTCAATGTCTAACGAGATGTTTGACGCTCCTCCTGGTAAGTCTGACCCCCATACTTCTTTACAGTCCCGCTATTGTGTCTGTCTTTCTGCATTTCATTTTTCCAGCTCTAACAAACAACCGCGATGGTGCCGATGTTTTTTTGTCTCCCTGCAAGCTCCAACAACTCGGACTTGTTTCAGGCGCGGTCAAAGATCGTATAGTATAGGCTGTCCATTCTGTAGCACAAAGACTTGCGGACAACAGAGGTTCAAAAGGCACCGCCGCTCGATAATCCTGTTAGACTTGGTTGGTCTCAGAACAGAGATCGTGTAATGTGATGCCGTTGTCCGACATGTCTAATGCATGTTTGATTTTGAACCATTGTGAAATGAGACAGGGCCGGATGGGTTCTCTTCTTATGTATGAGTCTGTTATGTGGGGGTAGGAGGTGGGGTTGGGGGGGGGGGGATATGCCTCACAATTGGTATCACGCTGCGTTAGGGTGCAGATGACCCAGGGTTGTATCCTTATTTAGGCGTCAAGAAGCTTGGGTTCTTTGGTGAGTTTTCTAGGCTTTCTGGCAACTTGCTTAGATTCTATCAATAGCGATAAAGGGCGTTGAATTTAGAGGTCCTCCTAGCCGTTAAATAACTCCGCCATGTTGAAAGGGGCTTAAGACGCATTCGGCACTGTAATATTCCTCGTAATTGCCGTTCAATATTGGAAACGGGAATCATTTTAGCACCTTTCCAGAAGCGCGCCAAATGTACATGTACGAGTATTATTATTTACAGAGTACCTTTCAAAAGCTAGTTGTTTACCCCTGGAGTCACTACAATTTTTTACTTTCTTTATCTCTCTCTCTCTCTCTCTCTCTCTCTCTCTC
>NW_004797483.1:135292-136306 GCF_000002075.1 Aplysia californica | reverse complement strand
GGGGAGTGGTCCATTATAGGTATCGAACATGATAATTGGTTACATTATATTGCGAATGAGGTGCGAAAACGGGTAAAATCATGTCTGAAGAAAGTGGGACGAAAACGGGCAATGAAACGAAAATGTGGGACGAAAATGGGTGCACCGTCTACTGGTAGGTCCTTATTTTCCTTTCCTGTTGTTTCTGTCTATCTGTCTTTCTTCTTCTCTGCACTATAGGACTATTATTGTGTCTACGTGTTTCATTTTACTCAAGCTCAACGTCAATGTGATTGAAGTAGAGTGTGTGTGGGTGATTGGCGACATACTATATACTGTCGACATTGTATTTGGCGGCCACCCATTATGGCCGTTTTAAACAGGTGGACGTTTTACACAGCGTCATAATGTAAAAAAAAAAAAAACGCAAGGGGGTAAATGGGAAGTGGCCGTTTAGTAATAGGTAATTGTTGTACACAGTTGGTCGTTACAGCAGGCTCGACTGTATTATATTGTAGACACAAACACACCGTTGCAGTTGCAGGCGCTTGGACGGCACAAACTCCGGAGAAACGCAGGCATGTGTGTACCCTGACGGGCCCCTACATGCGGGCGGGCTAATTGTAATTTGCACACGACACACGCCCGCAACCATGTGCAGAGTGCAGTTTCAACACAGATTGACACATGTAATGATAATAACTGGAGAAAGTGGGACTCGATAAAACGTGCCGATAAAGAATGTTATCTCGGTATTCTTATCGAAGCGTTTATTATTATAGATATTTGAGTGGGGTTGATATCTTGACGTAAGCTCCGTCTTGGCCTTGTGCTGAGCCTCTGGGATCGATCACCCCTGTGATGAGTGGACAGTTAAGTTACTGTGCATGTACGCCTGCTGATATAATGCTAATAAATAGAAAAAACTAAGGGTTACTCACATTTGATGATGAATCGATTTCTGGACTGGACTACATGCGTGCGCGCGTATGCGTGCACGTATATACATGTATTATAGAACACGCGCACACACAC
>NW_004797483.1:132553-134302 GCF_000002075.1 Aplysia californica | reverse complement strand
CTTCTTCTTCTTCTTCTTCTTCTTCTTCTTCTTCTTCTTCTTCTTCTTCTTCTAGTACAAGTACAAGTTCAAGTTCAAGTTCAAATGCTAGGTCTGAAAAAGACACCGGCTGTCATTGTCCTCCACTCACTTCTCTGCTCGGATGATCTAAAGATTTTTCATTGTCTTTTCCTTTCACTCATTATAATCTGTCCAAGTTCCTTAAGTATCTTCTTCCTGACTGTGACCTAGCAGAGAGTTTTATACTCTCTGGTCATAGTGCGTAAAGTTACTCTGCATGTGTTATCCATCCTTCTTCGATAGGAGTCATCAAACGTGGCCCGAGAGATTTGAAAATCGTCTTTACATTCCCAACTTTAAAATTGCCTCCTCGAGATTTCTTTTTGCTTCTTCTTTTTTTTCACTACGAGGTCAAGTGCTATATAGTTGCTCCCTTCAACATGGCGTATTTATGTCTTGTATGGCATCTGTGTCCGGGTTCAAGCTTCAGTTCGGACACGGAGTTTTTTTCGCACCCTCCTGCCCACCCAGCAGGAATGGGTACCTGACTTCGAGTTGGGGAAGTAAAGGCGGTGTGGAAAGGAACAGGCCACCCTACCACCATATGCCGAAGGACCTGGAAGTTGTCTCCCTAACAAGGCAATCCCCTATGTCCGGATCGGATGCGGGAAGAACTTTACTTTATGGCACCTGTGGGGGTTTGGAGTAGCGACTCACAGGTGGGGCGTGAGGGGTCCTCCAGAATGGCCTTTTATGTCTTCTCAGTAGTTCAATTCTCGTGAAAACCAAACGTACGTCGCGTGTTCCTTCCGATGATTCTCCCTATTCGCTGGGGGCCGACGTGTCTCACCGGGCAAGGCCAGTGACCTTGACTTCCTGGAGAAAATGTGGATATGAGTTTGGATCCAACGTCGAGAAAGGAAGGTAAAAAAAAAAGGGTGAGGCTGGTGATTGCTCATGGATTTCTTCACTATGTTGTTGTTGTTGTTAAGGGGAGGGAGGGGTTTGCTCGTAATTGTACCTTTATACTTCTCTTTCTATTTGAGGCCCTCACATGTTTGCTAGATTCCAGTGTGTCTCAATGAGTACACAAAGGGTAAACAGTCCAGGGTGCCTCATTAGCTGTGTTTGCAGTGTGCTGTGTGAGTGATCATGCGGTTATCACATGCGCTGGTTCTGTGCAGACGAATTATTTATGTTTGTGGATGGTCATGTCTATGGAAACGACAGAGTTGGACCAAAATCAGTTCTCTACTTCTTTATTGTGTGTGAATCTTTAGTTTCTGTGTATCTGTCTTGCCTTTTACCCCCAGTTGTTATTGTGCCGGTATAGTTCTTTTTTATTCTAACGAACAAATAGAACAGATCAAACCTAGTCTGTTGGATGACGAGAGAATATAAGAGACCTTTACACTTGGGTACACTTAGGTGAAAAAGGAATATGATCGAACCATGGCGAATAATGATAAACATAATAGTGGCCAATTAGGTCATAATGCGATTACAGTCGATAAAACCGTCACCTGGAGGGCGTCACTGGTACACCCTTCTTTTTTCTTTGGTCCCTTCCGTTGTCTCTGCTCTCTGTCTATCCAACGTTTTCCCACGCTGAATGACCATCATTTTTTTAGCGTTCTTCTGTTTGCATACTCAAACTAATTATTATAGACAGCGAAGGATCTTGTCATTTTGTTAGTGTTTGAGCGCTTAATCAACTGCTTGCATTGTATGCTTCCCGGGAAGCTGAGA
>NW_004797483.1:128205-131938 GCF_000002075.1 Aplysia californica | reverse complement strand
CATCATCATCATCATCATCATCATCATCATCATCATCATCATCATCATCATCAGAGGAGGAGGAGGAGGAGGAGGAGGAGGCAGCAGCAGCAGCATTAGCACGATGTGTTTGTTTCGAGTTGCAGTTTATTGCGGGTTTCTATGTGTGACTCACTTCGTGGTGATCCGCGTTTCGTTCTGAAATGACCATTCTGCTTTCAGGGAAAATAACCATGAAAAAAGGTTCTGCGTTTAAAATTCACAAACGTTGGCGTCCAATGCCTCCAAAGACGAGGTGGTTGGTGGGTGGTCTGGTGTGATTTACTAAGCCTTCTTTACTAACAAACATCTTTCATTGTTGTCTTCCTATCTTCTTTGATTTATATGTTGCTCTCTAGTGAGATCTAACCTTTTGCACTTATAAAAAATGACGCTATTGCATAGCAAGTGTCGTAAAACTCTTTCTAGACCTAAACAAAAAGGCACTTTAAATGCAGACAGGACGATTTTAATCTCGTACGACGACGCCATATCGCCACAATAATTGGGACGTACAAGATTGTTGATTGTGGAGTGGCCCAGATTGTGGGCAAGGTTGTGGGTCTGCTGATGATGGAGTGTGCACGTTGCACGCCGGCCGGTCTTGGGATGCTCGTTGATGCTGGTCCAGGGACGCCGATACAGACGTGTAGTGGCCCCAATGACCTTCCTTGAGTAGCCTGCGTGTCCAGTCTCGGACCGCCGCCTGCCCTTGACCTTTTGCCGTGCTTGACTTTTACCCAACCCTGCCTTAGTGCGTTATATAATTGATTATCATCGTGGAGGCCAATACGGCAGCTTAAGTCGTTTTTTTTTCTTTTTCCTTTTTTGTTTTCGTTTTCGTTTTTTTTTTTTTTTTTGATTTTACTCTTCGGATTTCTTATTTATTAGTATGGCAAAAATGATTGTGGACGGAGGATCGGTTACCTTAGGCAGTATCATTTTAAAATCATTTTTTTTTACCCGATGACGACCCAAGATCAAAAAGAAAAGAAAACATAGAATAGAAATAAAAAGAAAGAAAATTCCAGGAAGTAGAAATAAGGGGGATGGGTTAAGGCTGGCCTCGAAATCGGCATGGTTCTGTCAGAGATGTGCTTTACATTCATTCAGCCCCTTCTGTTAAATGACCGTAACGGGTGGTTGGAGTGCGCATGTTGTAGATTCTGTTGTTGTTGTTTTTTTGTTTTTTTTACCTCTCTTTTATTTCTGTCTGTCTATCTTGCCTTTTCACTGCACTGAAAGGCCATTATCGTGTCGATGTGCTCACCCTTAATCAACCAAACATATGGCCTTACAGTACAGTCGAACATATTAATTATTGAGGAAAAAATGGTAATCTTAGATATGTCGTCGTCTTGGACGGTGTCGTAATGATGTAATAAAAACTCAGGGGGAGGGGGGCTCGTGAAGTAGTCATTTTTGTACAGATGTTCGTCTTGGACAGGTGGTCGCCGGAGCAGTTTCGACTGTATACAAGAACGTTTTAGGGGGCTCTCGTGGCCCAGAGGTTAAGGTGTTACCTCTCAGTCAAGGTCCCGGGTTCGAATCCGGGTAGTGACCGAAAAGTTTTCTTCTCTAAAATTGTCTCTTTTCATCTCCTTTCCTGCTCTTTTGCAATGTTCTGTCGTCTTCTTTCGTCTCCACATTCTGCATCTACCCCTTCACCTCCTTTGCCCCTCCTCTGGGCTCCTGACTCTTTCTGCAGCCTTTCTACTGCTTCTCCTTGGCTCCTTCTTACTACTGCCTTTCAGCCACACCCTTGATCATCTGGAAGGAAAGATCTACACCGAGCCTTCTCGGACAAGGGCGAACAATCTCGCAGGTCCCATGTGCAAGTTGTGCATGCTATAGATCACTTGGTGGTCTAAAATAGATAAAAGAATAGGCTTCGGTCGCCATCAGGGCAAAATTCAAAATTTCCTACCAACTGAAAATGTTTAATGTGTCCCGCGCGCTCATGTGACCTTATGCAGTTGCGAGCGCCGTAAAACACTTACCAAAAAAAAAAAAAAGAAAAAGAAAAAAAAGAACGTTTTCGCCACTCAATACTTTATCGTACTGTATCCGGTTGGAATGTGGACGTTAACGTTCTGCCTCGCCGGCCTTGGCCGTATGGCAAGGTTGTAGTCTGGTTTTATTTCTCTGCACAAAGGTTTTATTACTCTTTCGAAATTGGCTTAGGCGGAAATTAAACGAAGGTGGTGCTGCCTCTTGTAATTACGAATCTGTGTTGGAAAAAGCGATCACGTGACCTCATCCCATACTGTGGAACGGCATTCTCGGGGCTCTCGCAGAGCGCCCCGGGTCCGGGCAATTTGGCTCTTTTATGGTTTTTGTCGCTTTCTTTTATTTTAAAACACCAGTGTCTGCGGTCTAATACTTTTAGTTAGTCTCCTGGCCTTGTGTGCAAATGTCCTGATTTCGACCCCAAGGGTTTTTTTTTTAAGGGGGGGGGGGTATTTTATTGAGTGTCTCTGCCATGGGGTACCCAAGTTTCTCCCCCTTTGCCGACTATTGGAGTCCTAAAGTTTGTTTATTCGGGCGACACAAGGTCACTTTTAAGCACAAGGGGGCTGTCCCGAAAAATGCTGTTTGGGGGAAATTGAAGGTAAAGTTTTTGCCCACCCCCCGAGGCAGTGCCACTGACTGTGAAGTGTCTTTAGGCCATTCCCAAAGGGAGGACATATCTCGTTCAAGCATAGTAGGATTGTAAATGGGCTGACTCATGTCACGCTCATAACTGTGCCTGATCTACAACAGGGAACCGCTGCTTTTTCTTTCCTAATCCTTACTATTGTCATTTCCCTCTACTTCTTTTGTATGTTTGTCACTCCCTTGTGACCTACTATTTTGGGGTGCCTTGATAGTTGAAGCAGACCTTGTGCTGTTGAAGCAAGAGAGGTCTAAGTCTGATTTCCTGTAAAGACTTCTCTGTTGACACCCACCCCTTGGCGCTCATATGACCTTATGCAGTTGCGAGCGCCGTAAAACCCTCTACTATTTAAACGAAAAAAGTTTTTGCCCCTTGTTCAATTTCTTTGAAAGACAAAGAGAATTTTCTCTATAACCAAACAAATACACTCTCCAATGAAACCAAACTTCTCCTATAGGTAGAGCAATGTCCATTTCTGGTGTAGGTCAAGATTTCTGGAAACCCCCGAAATCTGGGTTAGCCCGCTTGTCCTGAAGAAAAGCGTCCATATTTTCATGCACAGTTACTGTATATTTTGAAGAATGGTGGAGGTGAAGGTGTAATTTACAGTAAAGGCAGAATTTGAAGTCAAGATGGGGTGCTGCTTTGGGACAGTAACGCTCGTCTCCTGTCAAGTCAAGCGATCGAGCGAGCTCGTCTTGTCGCTATTTGGTCGCTTTTGAGGACAAGCGGGCTAACCCAGATTTCGGGGGTTTCCAGAAATCTTGCCCTATACCAAAAGTGGGCATTGCCCTACCTATAAGAGAAGTTTGGTTTCATTAGTGTATATGTTTGTTTGGTTATAGAAAAAAACACTCCTCGTCTTTTAAAGAAACTGAACAAAGGTTCAAAAACTTTACCTTCGATTTTCTCAAAACAGCATTTTTCGGGATAGCCCCCTTGTGCTTAAAAGCGACCATTTACACGTGTGTAAATCCAAACGCAAAGGTTTCCCCGGGGTCCGAATAGTTTTCAGAATTTTGTTTTGCCTTGCCAATTATTGAAATCTCTGGGTTTTTT
>NW_004797483.1:125273-126498 GCF_000002075.1 Aplysia californica | reverse complement strand
TTGTTGATGGGTGGCGGGTGGTTGTTTGGCGGGTGCACCTGTGTGGTTTTCTTTTTATCCCTAACAAACATCTATCGTCCTTATCTCCCTCTCCTTTCTTGTGTCTGTTACTCTCTTGTAACACTTCTAATCCCTAGACACGTACATTATAACCTAATTGTGTTGCAAGTGCCGTAAAAACGATCAATAAAACTAAAAGTAGCTGTTGGCATGTGGGTGGAGGGAACAAGTCTTAGCTTCTTCCTGCCTCTTCTCTTCGTCTTCCTGTCTTTTGGATTCAACAAATGCTAGCGGGAGGTTGAAGTGTTTAGGCCAACATTAAAAATGCGCTTGTTTCTCTTCAATTAAAATAAATCTCAGCTATTACGCACTCGAGTGTAGGTTTGATCCTTTTTTCCTATCAAACATCTATCGTCCTTGTCTTCCCTTCTTCTTTTTTATGTTTGTTACTCTCTTGTAACACTTCTAATCTTCTGGCGCTCATATGACCTTATGCAGTTGCGAGCGCCGTAAAACCTCTACTAAAACTAAACGCTCGAGTGACGCAACGCAAGAGGGTACGATAGTTGGAGGCCGCCACAGGTTGATCTTACTTCTTCTCTTTCCCTCAGTTGTTCCCATTATCGGTCTTGATTTCTTTCCCAGCACCGCATAACTCTAATTGAGGCGACGTGCATCACTTTACTCTCGCAAGTGAAAGAACAAAAGCCGCAGCGCAGTGGTTAGGGCGTGGAAAATACCAAAGGTGTTGTATTTGCTCTCAGCGGGAGGGTCGCTGTTTCTAACAATAGCCTGCCCAATCTGGAGCGCCTTGTAAATCCTCTTGATAGCAAAGAGAGGGGGGAGGTTGCTATTTTGGTCGTTGAGTGTGTGTGTGTGTGTGTGTGTGTGTGTGTGTGTGAGAGAGAGAGAGGTATTTTGATAGGTGGGGGGTGGTTTTACTTTGGTGACTGTGCGCTTATGCTGATTGGTAGGGGTGGGGGGAGGGATGTTGATTTGATAAGTGTATATGTGTGGGATGGGGGATGGGGGTGAGTCCGTGGGTGTATTTTCAAGCGTTTGCGATTATGTTTGTTTTTATGTGTGTCTACCAATTTTTTAAGCTGTAAATGGCCGTTACATGGTTGATGTGCTTCTCATTACTTACACGCAACTGAGCTGGAATGATTAGAATGATACGGGAGATAATCGATATTTTTCTTTTGTTGTTGGTTGTTCTTTTTTG
>NW_004797483.1:123290-124371 GCF_000002075.1 Aplysia californica | reverse complement strand
AGAGAGAGAGAGAGAGAGAGAGAGGGGGGAGATAGAGAGAAACAGAGACAGGCAGAGACAGAGAGAGAGAGAGAACACTTGAGGCTACACATATTTTTTACAAGCACCCCACTTCTTGCGCCGGGCGCGGAAAACCTCGTTACAGGGTACTAGGGCGACGGTTCCCAACGGCAACCGAAATAGTTGTGTGCGATGTCGCGGTGACGTCGTGTTTGCTTACTGGAACAGTTCTGGAATTGCCGAAGAGTACCGCGGGTCAATTGATTCATTGTCAGTTGACCGGTTTCTCTGGTGTTGAGGTTAGGCGGACAGCTCTTGCTCGCAGGAAAGTTCGAATTGTGAGTGGAGAGCACTTTTTATCGAGTATCTCGGTCTTTCTGCTGGGACGTTTTGTCCATCTCTGTCCGGGTTGGCCCTTTTAGGCAGGGTCGAAGCCGGCCTCCTAAATAGTATAAAAAGTGTCAATGGAGGTATAAAACGCTTACATTAAAAAAGAAAAGCAGCTGTTGCTTGAGACACACCCTGCAATATGCTCCCCCTCTCCAGTGCACGTATGCCTGGTTTAAAGCTTAACGCTTTGCATCCACTATTTTCCACCCATTTTGAATGGTCGTCCGATACGCTGCAGCCACACAACTGAAACGAGCTACCGGTTTTCGTGATTTTGTCAAGTATCTTCTTCCCTACACCAGGATGCTGTATGCTTCTGTTGGCTATGTTTGGCAGGTTCGAAACTGCCTGCCTCTTTTATGTAGTTTAAATTATGTCTTTGGGTTTGTTGATAGTGCTTCCTAACCTCGCGCAAGGAATGGGTCTACAGTCTACCCTGTAAAGAGGGTTTTCGGGGCTCCGGTTGCTGTTCCTTGTTCGCGCCATGACGTCTGGGACCACGAAAAGGAGGGGGAAAATCAGTTTCGGAATGTTCATTTTTTTAAATGTGAGAGATCTTCAGTCAAGGATGTACCGCTATATTATAATACAACATGCTGTGCTGCTCAGGATGGATTCGTTCCCTTGCTTATATACTCGAACCGGTTGGAACGATCACTCGTTCAAGACCTGAACAAACGACCGCTCCCCC
>NW_004797483.1:111094-121862 GCF_000002075.1 Aplysia californica | reverse complement strand
AAGAAGAAGAAGAAGAAGAAGAAGAAGAAGAAAAAGAAGAAGAAGAAGAAGAAGAAGAAGAAGAAGAAGAGCAGCAGCGGCAGCAGCAGCAGCAGCAGCACTCATGAGGCAGGGTGACATAGAAATTTGGATTGACAACTGCAACAACAAAAACAACAACACAATTTAGGCAGGGTGACATAGAAATGTGGGAAGACTAACTTGACACTCAAGGAATAGCAACAGTGGCTTCTACACCTTGGGGGAGACAACTCCTACTTGTGATCCTTCCTCCAGAATGTCCACATGAATCGTTTGGCTACGTCAGTACTACTGTAATACAATAGGTTTGGATGGCTCTTTGCCTGAATATTAACTGCAAGTTCGATTTGCCGTATCAGATTATGGTCTGAATGACGTGAACAGCCACCCACAACAGCCGTTGTCTGGTTCTGCTTGACCAGCACATTTCTAAAATTGTTCGTTCATGTTCTTGTGTGTCCCACGTTATGTTTTGGGTGGTTAGAGGGCGTCACTTGTAGTGCTAACTTCTTTTTGTTTCCTCTATTGTTTCTGTTGGTCTGCCAGTCTGTCTTTCGCTGCACTAAATAATCGTTGTCATCTCGATCTGCTTTTCTTTTCCCAAACAGACAACACAGGGAAGGTTG
Organism: Aplysia californica; assembly: GCF_000002075.1. Taxonomy (NCBI): domain Eukaryota; kingdom Metazoa; phylum Mollusca; class Gastropoda; order Aplysiida; family Aplysiidae; genus Aplysia; species Aplysia californica. The sequence goes on along the minus strand of NW_004797483.1, from coordinate 121,215 downwards.
CTTGTTGCTCTGCTGTAGTTTGTCCCTTTTTTTTTCTTTTTTTTAAAAACAGCTTCACTGTCAGCATGTGGGTGGTTGGAGGTTGTCACTGGAAGGTCCTGCTTCTTTTCTTTCCTTTTGTTGTTTCTGTCTGTCTTGCTTTTTTCCCCTTCGCTAAACAACCGTTGCGGGTGGTTGGTGGGTGCTCTGGTGTAGTTTGCTCCTTCTTTCCTATCAAACATCTATCGTCCTTATCTCCCCTTTTTCTTTTTTTATGTTTGTTACTCTCTTATCTTCTGGCGCTTATATGACCTTATGCAGTTGCGAGCGCCGTAAAACCTCTACTAAAACCTCTACTAACGCAAAACAACCGTTATAGTTTCAATGAGTTTCTCTTTACTAAAACAAACTGTCTGTCAGCATAATTCGTTTCTAGTTAGATGTGCTGACAAGTCAAAATTTATGGCTCTATGTATTGCTCTTTACAACTCAACAACACCATTGTCGTTAGTGTTATGGGTAGGCACTATGCCTTGTTCGCTAAATATGTTCTTTTAAAAATTTCTGACGTAGGGAAGGTTTTTACTTTTTTTGTCCCTGCCCTTTCCTATCAAATGACACCACTCATAATTTAGCATAGTATACAAAACAGAACTCACAAATATTATTTTTATAATGTCGCAATAAGAAAGAATTAACAGAATTAATAATAGGAAAAGAGGTATGGGGAAGGTATTTTGTTCTGTATCTTCTACTTTTCTCATCATGGAGTATAATGTCCTGCTCAGGCAGGTCCTTGTAGGCAGGATAGAAACAGATCGCCTGTTAATTGACCGAGTTTGTGTAAATTGAAGCATAAAACAAGTATAAATAAATTCAACAGAACATGGCCCCTGTACAATTCATCAACATTTTGCCTGCGGGTGGTGGGATGATGCCAGCAGTATGTCCTACTTTTCTGTCTCATCATTTCTGTCTGTCAACAAACAGCTCATCATTATTTCTCTCTTCTCCTCCCCAGTTGTTTGACCGTCTTCGCAAAGAGCGGCCAGATTTCGCCAGCAAGCTCCGGCCCATCCATGGCGATATGCTCCTGCCAGACCTGGGCCTGTCTCCTGAAGACCGTGCCGAGCTGGAGCAGAAGATCAACATTGTGTTCCACAGCGCAGCCACCATACGCTTTGACGAGCCGCTCCGTGTGGCGGTGGAGATGAACGTGGTCGCAGTGCGCAAGATGTTGGCGCTGGCGCGCAAGCTAGAGCACCTGGAGGTATGGTTTGTTTGTTTGTGTGGGGTTTTTATGGAGCGGGGGGGGGGGGGGGGGTGGTGTGTTGTTGTTTGTTGTCATCCTATTTTAGTGTTATGTTGCTGTTTTTGTGGGAGGGGGGGGGGGGGGGGAATTTGTGACATGCTGGAACTTTTATGTTAGTCTGTAGTCTTTATTTCATTCTTTTATGAGTGTGTATAGCTGGTTCTGTATTTGTGTAGAGGACGGCTTGCCGTCTCTGTCTACACCTCATCAATAGCTGCATGATGGTATAGAATGGAGACTGCATATTTATCGGGAGATTGAGACCATACAGTGAGATACTAGATGAACGTGACTGACAAAAGAATTACTATGACATCATGACAGCCTCCTTAATCGGAATGCAAAACTGTAAACCATCATTTTAACTGTACAGGCTTTGCGATAATCATTGTTTACTTTACCTGTCAACTGTTTGGGGTAGATTTTGTTTACTTTACCTGTCAACTGAACTGTAAACTGCTTTTGGTAGTCATTGTTTATACTTAAACTGTGGGTGGTTGGCGGGTGCTCTGGTGTGGTTTGCTTCTTCTTTCCTATCAAACATCTATCGTCCTTATCTCCCCTTCTTCTTTTTTATGTTTGTTACTCTCTTGTAACACCTCTAATATTCTGGCGCTCATATGACCTTATGCAGTTGCGAGCGCTGTAAAACCTCTACTAAAACTAAACTAATACTTTAACTGTCAACTGTTTGTGGTAGTCATTGTTTATTTTAACTGTCAACTATTGGTGTTAGTCATTTGTTTCTTCTGTCTCCCTGTCAGGCCTTTGTCCACGTGTCCACGGCGTACGCCAACTGCGACCGGCCGTACATTGAAGAGACAGTGTACCCACCCCCTGTGGAGCCGCAGAAGATCATTGATGTCCTCGAGTGAGTTTCTCATATCTTCTCCGTGTAGGGTGATTACTGGCAATTTATTCATATATCTAAGATCGTTCCATTTTGTTGTTATTGTACATTTAGAAAGGACAGATTCAGGCCCTCAAACTGTGAAGCTATGAATTTGTTTGTGGAGGTGGGGGGAGATTTTAAAAAGGGCAACAAATTTGTTTGAAGGAAAAGTTTGAAGTTAAGCCCTATGGTAAATGTGTGTGTGTGTGTGGGGGGATGATGGACAAAAGCGCATCTCAAATGTGCGATTATATATAAGGGAGGGGGACGGGGGTCCTGTAATGTAATCTGAAACTCTCTGAAAGGTTCAAGTTTTACTGAGCAAGAATGAAGAAAATCTCATGCTCACATAGATAACGATTTTTTTCCGTTTCATTGTCCAAAATACTTTAAAACTTATTTTCCCTGCACACTGAGTGCAACTTCAGCTTTTGTAAAAAAAAAAAAAAAGAAAAGAAAAAAGTTTGCGTATCCCATATTCTTTTTCTTATTTTTCCTCGAGAAAACACATCTGTCTCTCTCTCTCTCTCTCTCTCTGTCTCTCTTTCTCTCTCTCTCTCTCTCTCTCTCTCTCTCTTATCTCTCGTCTCTGGCTCTCTCTCTCACTCTGTACCCCACTCTCTCTTTCGTTTATCTCCCCGCCCCTCTCTTTTTATCTCTCTCGACCCCAACCCCTCTCCCTCCATCTCTCTCTCTCTCTCTCTCTCTCTCACATCTCCTCACTGTTCTCCCCCCCCCTCCCCTCCCCAGATGGATGGACGACGAGATGCTGGAGCTGTTCACGCCCAAGCTGATGGGGGAGAAGCCCAACACGTACACGTACACCAAACAGTTGGCCGAGCACCTGCTCATCACAGAGGGCGCCGGTCTCCCCCTGGCCATCGTCAGACCATCCATCGTTGGTGCCGCCTGGAAAGAACCCTTTCCGGTACAGTCTTTTGAAACTTAATTTGTCTGTTCTTCATTTGTTTATTTGTGCGTTTGTTTTTTTGTTTTTAATTAAATTAAATTGTTTTGCTGATTCATTTTGGAAAAAGGTAGAAAGCCAAAGAGGCAGAGAAAGATCAAGAATAACTTTCTTAACTCTTTATGCCCCATCGAACGCTTGGAGCATCAGGCGGTAATAACCCTGTTCCCCATTAGACGCTGGGAGCGTCCGATACTAGTAACAACATTTTCATTTTATTTACTGCTAGTTTTTGCTTGTTTTTCGGCAATATTCCCCAACCAAGTCTTCTAGTAAGCCCAGCGCTAATTGAAATGAAACAGTTGTCACTAGTATCGTGCACTTCCAACGTCCGATGAGGAACAGGGTTATTACCTCAGGACGCTCCCAGCATCGGATGGGGTTTAAAGAGTTAATGATCACGAAAATGGGCACAGGCTATAGAAAGGTTGACAAGCACTAGAACAAAGCACTGAATAGCAAGCCATAATTGTTTTTTTTTGTGGGATCATTCCGCGCTATAGACAAGAATTCCCACAAGATAGGCCCCCCTCCCTATGTGCTCGATGAGTATTCTTGCATTCTGCCTCTTTGTCTTTAAATAAAAATAACTTTTATTTCGGTACAAACAAAGTAACTAGGCCGTGATGTTGTGCACTATGGGGAAGGTCTTCGAGACATTTTTCCTCTTGAACAACCTTTTGGCCTTCAGTCTTGGATTGATTTTTGTGGAGTTTTTCTTTTTCATTTTGTTGTTGTTTATATTATGTTTCTCCCCTACCATTTCACCACTTTGACTCATAAGAGACTTTGAGATTGTAAAAAGATGAATATTGTGGTTGGATTTTTTTTTCTTGTGTGTGTAAAACTATGTAAGTGAGTTGAGACAGGTTGACTGGGGGTTTGTATACCCTAATTTTTCAGGACTACAAACGTGTGTTCCCTTCTTCGGTTGTAGTTTCTAGTCCGCAGGTCCAATCCTGATTTCTTAAATGTGGACAGGAATTAAATTTGGGTAGAGCACTTTCGACACTGAAGAAAATGTTTTGCTTTACAACAAAATCGTTCGTACGTTCTGGGTAACGACTTCCTAATAGTCAACTCTTAGCTGGGAGCATTGTGAGTGAATGGGAAAGCCATTAAGGACACTATCTTTCGGACATCAGAATTAAAAGATTACCCTGCAACTTTGACCGACATACAGAACAGCAATCAAGAACTCCCAGTACTGTACCCAATTAATGATGTGTAGAGAATTCTAACACTCATCAAAAGTTATGTTGAGTTTACCTGGTCTTTTATAGAATGTTTCTTCAATATTCATGCCCTCTGGATATTGCTAATGATTTTTTTTCTACGTTGTCGACAAGTATTATTGTACAGAGTTTACCCTTTTTGTCATAGTTTCACAAGGTTATTATCAGCACCTGGATCGTATGTTGTGATTTGTAGTGGTTGATATTTGAAGGACCCCACTAGCAGTTCCTTCTTCTTTTTTTTCACTTTATTGTTTCTGTCTGTCTGTCTGTCATTTTCTTTTGCACTGTTATTTTACCGATGTTTTTCTCTTAATTCAAACAGATAAGCTTTTTGGGGTCAAGTTTTTGGATAGAACCGCAAAACGAAACCAACATACAAACCTTCGCGTTGACGCTGTAGCTGTTTACACAGAATCTGTGAGATAGCGAAAAACCATTTTTTCCAAGAACTAATTAGGCTAGTGGAAATATGAAAAGGTGGATAAAAGGCAGACCTCAGAGGAGCGAAGTCCTACTGCCATCTGGTGGATGGTATTTTGTTGTTGTTGTTGTTTTTTAATGTCAGGTATTGAGTAATAGATAACTTAATCAATGCATTGTCTTCAGAAGTCGAGACAGCAGATAAGGACGTTTATTGTGTGATTGGCGGGTGCTCTGCTGTGGTTTGCTCCTTCTTTCTCATCTACCGTCTTGACCTTATCCCTCCCTCTTCTCTTTTTGTATTTGTTACTCTCTTATAACACCTCTAATCTTCGACACTTACGTGACCTTATTGTGTTGCAAGTGCTGTTAAACTCTTAATAAAACCTAAATAATGTACAGGTCTCACGAATATTGCGGTGGTTGGATACGAGACAGAGACAAACGCCATTATGCGTTTTGACGTTCGTCGAAGTCTTGCACCCAGTCGTCGATTTGTGGAAAAGGTCGGTTATTTCTGTTCCGCTTACGTCGTGCTGGAGTGGTGCCCCTACGTCATATTGGAGTCGTGCCATGAAGATTTGTGTGACTGTGTTTTTGAAGAAAACACCGTAATAAGAACTTTGGACTGCTTAGGGGCACTTACACTCACACGAATTTTCCTCACTCCCCCCTGGTGGGGATGGGTACTCGGCTATAAACAGCGAAAGTCAGTTTGTTAGTGTTTGGAGGGCGTGTTATCTGCAGCTTGCACTGGAAGCCGAGAATGTCTGTCTGTGACCTGTGAGTTGTGTTCTAAAGTCTGCTGCCTGCATCGAGCATGTTGTAGAGCTTGGATATGGGCTATATAAATGAAATTCTTCTTCTTATCCTTACATTGTCCGAAATCTATTGGGTGCTGTCTGTGGTGTAGCGGTTAGGCGCTTCGCCGTCGCATGCAGAAGACTGACTTGAGTTCGATTATCTTGGGAAATTTTTAAAAATCGAGTATCTCGGTCCCAGCGTTGTGTCTCTCTCAGCTATGGTTGGCCCTGTCAGGCAGGGTGGGAACCCGCCTCCTAAATATGCTTCCCAGGAAGCTAAGAATGTTTCTGAGTGTTCTATGGTCTGCTGGGGTAATAATATAGTGTAAAGCGCACAGAGCTTGCTTTTGGGTGGGGATATGCGCGATACAAATGCTATTTATTATTATTATTATTATTATTATTATTATTATTATTATTATTATTATTATTATTATTATTATTATTATTAATATCTAAAGTGTCTATGGGGGCGTAAACACCTACGTGAAGATTGAGGCAAGACTCGTGAACGAACAAACCCTTCTTTTACAATGACAGCTAGAAGCGGTACTAGTTCCTGGCTGTTACGTTGTTTGTTTCTTTTTTAATAACGTATTGTGTACTTTGTGTGAAGTACAGAAGGCAATCTGTTTGGCAACATGGGACGCACTATTGGCATATCGTTAATAATGGAGCTACTCAATGTCTCTCTCTCTCTCTCTCTCTCTCTCTCTCTCTCTCTCTCTCTCTCTCTCTCTCTCTCTGTCTCCCTCTTCTCTCTCTCCCCCCTCTCTCTCCCCACTCTCTCTCCCCTCTCTCTTTCCCTCTCCCTCTCCATTTTCCCCTCTCCCTCTCCATCTTCCCCTCTCCCCCTCTCTATACTCTCTTTCTGTCCTCTTTCTCTTTTCCTCTCCCCCTTCTCTCTCTCTTTACATCGTGTTCTCTCTTTCTGTCGCTCTCTTTCTCTTTTTTTCTCCGTCTCTCGCCTCCCCCCCCTCCTTCCCCAACGCCCTGTGCCATCCCGTTCTCCCCGTAGAAATAACGCCCACGTCCTCTGAGCGCAAGCGCAGTCCAGCGGTTGCCTCAGGAATAAAGTTGTTTACAGAATATCCCTAAAAATGAACGTACATGTGTTTACATTACAGAACTCTGGGAATCTGAAGGGTGGACGAGAACAGAGTTCTCAGGGTTTGTTTTTTTTAGGACAGAGAAAGAGATAAACGCTAGGATTGCTTTGTCTGTGGTTTCTTTTCTTGTTGCTTTGTCTTTGTTTTTAACATTGTTTTTTTTCTTTCTTTTATTTATTTATTGCTTTTTTTAAAAGAGGGTATGAAGTGGTTGAAAAGATTATCTATAAATTCGTCTGTCCTTTGATGGAAATAGGGTTCTCTTGGCCTATTAATTTATCTCAATGTTTATAGGTTCGCTTGCATGTAGTTAGAAGGACGTTACTGGCAATTCTCTCATTTTTTCTTTCCCTGTTTTTTGTGTGGTTTTTTTTTGTCTAGATCTTTCTGTCTTGCTTCTTCCCTGTACTACTATATTATGACAGGTATTTTGTCTATGCGCTTTTTTTACTCGAACTTCAAACTCAAAACTAGCTATGCTCGTTTACCTTCGTCTTTCCACTATGATCAAAGGCCCACCGGACTACGGATAATCCTTTTGCCACAGATTTTATCCCAATTTGCAATCGCAACCCTGGGGGAAAAGGGCAGGAGGGGAGGGGGGTTATAACATTACAGCCCATTTGGCAGAAACTGAAGGCGAATTGAGGAAAGCGAGTTACAATTTCTTTTTTTTTTAAAGGGCAAACATTCCGCTGGAGAAACTGGAATTGAACCAACAGCATTATAAATTGCAAGTTTATGGCTTTTAAAGGAATTTGCATAAACGTGAGACTTCATACAGATTACTTAGCCTTCTAATGAAAAAAAAAAAAAACGACAATGACGAACCAAACATTTTGTTGAAGCCCTAGAGAACACAATCAAACACGCCATACTAATTGATTTGGGTTTTTTGTAAAGAAAAGCACGGCGACATAATTATTTATGGTCATTTAGTGCCGTAAAAAAGCAAGGCGGACTGGCAGGAACAACAGGGGAGGGGGGTGGGGGGGGGGGGGGGTTAATTTATTAAACAAATAAACGTCGGACCTACCAGTGGCGCCCACATTTATTTATTTATTTATTTACTTATTTATTATTATTTTTAATTAATTTAAAAAAAAATTATTTTTTTTTTTTGGGGGGGGGGGGGGGATCTGCAAAACCTTGGATAATCTACTTTGACTTAATGCTGGTGGTGAAGTTAAGAAAATGGATGAGTGATTAATTGAACCTTTTAAAAAAAGAAACGCCGTTCAGCGTTCGAAACTGGAATATTATCAACGACTCCCTTCGCTTATAGGAAATGATGGTGAGGGTTCATTCAGAATAGTGTACGTTCTTCAATGGATACTTCACTGAAGCCCCCGAGAAAACACACGCATACATACACTACATGAAAAGTTTTGTCGTTTTTGCTGCATCTGCGAAACTTTTCATAAACTTTAGTACAAACTTTGGTGAGTTTGACTGGTGGGGGCTCTTTGTTGTTTGCGCTGACCGTGCAGTGCAGTGGTTGGCATTTGCTGAGTCAGCAGTTCTCTCAGTGTGCGTGGCATTTTACGTGATACCCTCCCACGTAAACAGCCGTCCTTGGGGGTTGGGGGGGGGGGAGAATCAGCTGTGCTGGCTGCCGTTACGAGGTAACCAGATCCCTCATTGTAGATATTGTGCGTTGTGGCACTCGCTGGAATGGGGCAGGGGTGTGTGGGGTCAGCACTGAGAGTTCACGGGCTGGCTTCATGTTGCAATCGTGCCCGTGTTTTTTTGTGTAATAATCGATATGGGGGCGAGCAGGCAATGAAACGAAGCTCAATGGGAGTTCACAGATCTGGTCTGTTTTAGGGTGCTTGCAACAAAAAAAAAAGTAGACACGGTTTGGTGAGCTTTATTAAAGATATTTGATAATTTTACGGGGTCTAAATTAATTATTGGCTAAGAAGCTAAAAATGATGCTTTGGGTGGTTTTCTCGGTAGCTCATTATTCAGGGTGTCAGCATATATAGAAATTTGGTGAAACGGGGTCTATGGTGTAATGGCTAAGCCCTTACTGTTGGCGTGCAAAGATAGTGACGCTTCGAACGCAGAATACCTGAGTTCGATTCCCATATCTGGAGAATTTTTTGTTTTTGAGTATATCTGTTTGTCTGTGGGATATTGTATCCATCTCTGGGCGGTGCTACTGACTGGAGTGTCGTTAGGCCATTCCCAAAGGGGGGGACATTAATATGTTTTTATGCACACTAGAATTGTAAATTGTAATTCGGCTGATTCATCAATGTCATGCTCATAACTATGCCTGAACTGCAACAGTGAACTGCTGACTTTTCTTTCCTAATGCTTAGTATAGTTTTTCTTCTACTTCTTTTGTATGTTTGTCACACTCTTGTGACCCGCCATTTCCGGGGTGCCTTGATAGTCGAAGCAGACCTTGTGCTGTTGAAGCTAGAGAAGTGAGCATAGTAAGCGCCATTCCCTGTAAGGACTTCTCTGTTGGCATCCACCCCTTAGCGCTCATATGACCTTATGCAGATATGAGCGCCGCAAACCCTCTACTAAAAAAAAAAAAGCCCGCCCGCCTCGTAATAATCTAAGTTGTGTCGACTGGGCATGAAAGACTCACTTACTTTTAACGGAAAGAAACGAGACAGATTAGTGTCAGTATTGCTCCAGTTTGGCTACTCATCACCTTGCATACGAACATTGTGATTTCTATTTCCAGACGGAGAAGGTATTGTTTTGGGAATACACAAAGAAATGGGTTTGATTTCTGTGATGGAAAGTTATTTTTACTAAGTACGCTTTTAAAAGAAATTATTTCAATTCTTGTATGGGAATGGTGTTTTGTTGAGTATACGTTAAAGAATAGCTGGCGTCTGTGGTATAGCGGTTAGGGTATTCACTTTCACATGCAGGAGACCCGAGTTCGATTCCCGTGTGAGGAGAATTTTTATCGAGTATATCGGTCTTTCTGTTGGGATTGTATATCTCTCTCTGCCCGGGTTGGCTCTGATAGGCATGGTCGAAAGGTAGCCCGCCTATTAAATGGTCTAAATTGTGTCAGTAGGGGCGTAAAAACACATACATTAAGGGGGAAAAATAGAATAAAATGAAAGATGTTTTTTTCTTTAAAAATACGTTTCTGTTCTTGGAAGATATTATGTTGTCTTCTTGTCCATGTTTTGGTGATGTATATTATACATAAACCACACAGCATGGATCTGACCGGCGTCTGTGGTGTAGCTGTTAGTCACTTCACCGCCGCACGCCGAAGACGTGAGTTCGATTCCGGTTTCGAGAGATCTGTTAATCAAGTACCTCCGTCTGTCTGTGGGGATATTGTATCCTTCTCATTTGAGTTCACCCTGCATTTCTCTAAATGATATAAATTGTGTCGATATGGGGAGGGCAGTTGGTGG
>NW_004797483.1:109053-109816 GCF_000002075.1 Aplysia californica | reverse complement strand
CTGTTCCAAATTACCGCTGTCGGCGTCTTCTGTTTACTGAAACAAAGCCATCTATTGCTCTAATGAGTACACGTTTCTTATATTAACAGTTGTTATGTTTGTTTTTGTTGAGTTTTGTTTTGATTGTTTAATTGTTCTAGTTCTTATGTTAGGAACAGGTGAATTTGAGGACTGCTTTATGTCCACTTCCTATCTCGTTTCTCTGTTTTTGAGATAGAGGAACATTTTCTGAATTTATTTGGAAAAAATAACTTTTGAGTATGTTTTTTTTTTTTCTAAATCATTGTCGCCAGTGGTTCAAACGTGTGTAGTTGGCGGGTGCTCTGCTGTGGTTTGCGTGTTCTTACCTTCCAAACATCTACCGTCCTTATCTATCCTCCTCTTTTTTATGTTTGTCACTCTCCCGTAACACCTCTTGTCTTCGGCACATATATGACCTTCTTGTGTTACAAGTGCCGTAAAAATCTTTCTAAAACTAAACTAATCTCCTTTTCGTGAGTACAGTGTATTGAACCTTCAGTCTGTCTTTATGTTTGGTGGGTGGGAACTTTTGTGTTGGCCGGTGTCTGAGGTGCTTCGCCGTCCCTTGCAGGAGACCTGAGTTCGATTCCCGAGTTGGGAGAATTTTTATCGAGTATCTGGGTCTTTCTATTGAGATGTTTTATCGTATTTCAATTTCTCTCCGTTAGCGTTGGCCCTGAAGGCATTGTCGAAGTCCACATCGTAAATTGTGTCGGATTTTTTTTTCTTCTGTGGGTGGAAA
>NW_004797483.1:104839-106430 GCF_000002075.1 Aplysia californica | reverse complement strand
ACCTACCACGCCACCACGGGCGGCTGCAACCCCTACACCTGGGGAGATATCAGTGAGTTCACCCTTAAAACCCCGAGGGTTTTTTTCCCATACTTCCCAAAAATCCTGGATTAAAGGGGTACTAGAAAAAATCAGGTTGTTTCATTTATTACGTGGGTGGTTGGCGGGTGCTCTGGTGTGTTTTGCTTCCTCTTTCCTGTCAAATGTCTATCGTCTTTATCTCCCCTCCTTTTTTGTGTTTGTTACTCTCTTGTAACACCTCTAATCTTCGGCACTTACATGACCTTATTGTGTTGCAAGTGCCGTAAAACACTTACTAAAACTAAGTCATTGCTTTACTTACTGTGTCTTTAATTGTTGTCAGATTTGAAATTGTACTGAAATTTGAATGTGTTCTATATGAATACACAGTTTGGACAAACAGGGAAAAAGTTAAAACACTGTTTTTTTAGCACCAACTGTATGACTAACGTCTTTTGTGTGATCCCTGACTCGTGCCTACAGTGAAAGCATCTTTAGACCCAGCCATAGGTCTAGCTTCTGGCAGCTCTAGTGGTGATCCCCTGCCACTTCCACTATCGTCAAAATCATCATCGATGTTATGCGAAACATTGCAATCATATTCAAATCATATCTATCGATATATATGACTAAGAGTCAACCTCAGGGTATGGTTCAGGGGAAGGGCAGGGGGATGGGTTTGAAATTGTTTTCGTATTTAAAATTTTTTTTTCTAGATTTCTTGTTTTTTTTTGGGGGGGGGATGTCTCTGTGTTGCCTTTTTATTTCTTTTTAAAGATATTTATTTATTTGTTTCGTTGTTGTTGTTTTTTTTAAAAGGGGGTTATGCCCACATTAAATTGTTTCATTGTAAAATGATTGGTTCTAGGATATATTCTGTGAATATTTATTATTTTGTTTGTCCGTTTTCTTTGACTACTCCAGGTGGCATCGTGAACAAATCCTACAAGCAGATCCCTCTGGAGGGGTGCTTTAGACGTCCCAACGTGGCCATCGTAAGCAATAAGTGAGTACTTTGGGGCAGTGGGTGGGGGGTTCACATCACTCCTCTCTGTGGCTTCTGTGGGTGGTTGGTGGTTGCTTTTGTGGTCACCCTAGTCCTTGGTGAAACTGTTATAATTATCTTTCTTTTTCGATCTATAGCCGCTGTTGTGCAGGTTTGGTGCAAGTTGACGCTCTCTAGACTTGCGGTCATTCGGTAGACTACTGATTTTGTGTTGTGGGTCTTGAAGAATTCAAGTTAGTAATGACAATAATGTGTTGTTTCTTTTTCAAAGAACTGATGATAAAACATGAAAATGTAAAATTTTCTTACGCTTTATGTTCGGAATGCGGGTGGTTGGAGGGCGCCACTGGTAGGTCCTACTTCTTTACTTTCCCTCTGTTGTTTCTGTCTGTCTTACTTTTCCCGGGGGGCTCTCGTGGCCTAGAGGTTAAGGTGTTTGCCTCTCATTCAAAGGTCCCGCGTTCGAATCCGGGTAGCGACCGAAAAAATTTCTTCTCTAAAATTGTCTCCTTTCACCTCCTTTCCTGCTCTTTAGCAATATTCTGTCGTCTGCTTTCGTCTCCT
>NW_004797483.1:42337-104559 GCF_000002075.1 Aplysia californica | reverse complement strand
CGGGCAAAATTCAAAATTTCCTACCAACTAAAAGTATTAGGTGTGTCCCGCGCGCTCATTTGACCTATGCAGTTGCGAGCGCCGTAAAAACACTTACCAAAACATTACTTTTCCCCAGCATTAAATGACCGTCATTGTGTCGATGTGCCTCTCTTTACTCAAACAAACAAACAAACATATGTTCGGTATTGACATTAAGAATGAGGACATTTGGATGCCAATGATTGCAGAGAATTGAAAAAAAATGTTTTAAATTAAGAGCTATGATGACTTTACTTACATTTACTTTTACTCTTTTATCCTCTGTTGCCGTTGAGCATCGAGGGGAGATGCAGTTTTCTATGGTAGGCCAACTCCACAGCTCTTTCAGTTGTGATATTATGTTTTCTCAGGGTTTCCATGACACCCTCAATCCACCTTTTGCGTGGCCTTGCTCTTCCTTTATAGCCTGAGTGCCTGGTGTTGTAGGCTCTCGTGGCTGGCTTGCTGTCAATAATGACATTGTTTTAATGTTTTAAAAATATCATAAATTAGCCTGAAAGAATCAGGGTTTTCTTGTTCTTTTTATTTATACGAAAATTTTCACTCATTGGCGCCTGTGTGAATGATTGATGGGGCACCACGGGTAAGTCCTACTTCTTTATTTTCCCTCTTTGTTTCTTCCTGTCTTTTCAGGGTTTTTTTCCCAAACGCTAAATGACTGTTACTGCATGATACGCTTCTCTTTACTCAAACTCACAATACCTGTCGTGTTTCCCCCCAGTTTCCTGCACGAGTACTGGACGTGCGTGAGTCACCTGATCCCGGCTTACATGATCGACCTGGCCTACAGGATGATGGGCAAGAAGCCACGGTGAGTGGACGTTATGACACGCAAAAATTCTCGCTCATTTTGAGGAATTTGAGTTTGTTGTGATAATGTGTTGGGTTTTTGGGTTGTTGGTTTTTTTTAAAGCACAGAATTGATGCTGTATAATTCCATTTACTCAACCCCGCGTGCAATTATAAGAATTTCTTTTTATACCTTTCCCTTTGACTTTCTCTCTCTCTCTCTCACCCATTCATTCCACCCTTTCTCCCTCCCTGTTCCCTATTGTGCGTGTCCACACTCAAATTAATGAACTGAAGTGCAGGCGCCTAGATCCTCACAACAATGTAACCATCAAACAATGAACCTAATTCTGCAAGACTTCTGTTCAAGCTAAGATAAATGTGAGGTGTGCTGACAAAATGAGTTACTTCTGGCGATCCAAGAATGGAGATATCGGCCTAAGATTCCACACTGGGGTCGGATTTATAGATTTTCAAGTGATGCCGTTTTGTTCAAGTCTACCGTATCTTTTATCTATACATATTATATTTGTGAAAGGTCGTCTCTTTGGCTGCCTAAAACTTCGAAACCACTTAACTTTCTAATTTGAAAAAAAAAATGATGGTTCAGAATCGTTTAAAGGGTGCACAGTTTTACTGAGGAGTCTGAAGTCATGGTAGTTTAATTTTCAATTTTTCTTTAGTTTCGTTTAGATCTATTCTTGGGAAAGTCCTTTTTCTAAGACGCCATTGTAAACAAATGAGGCTTCTGTTCACAAAGAGTGCCTGCGCTGATCCAACTATGACTTGACGATCGATTCTTTTTGAGTCCGTTCATCGAACGGGGAACCCAGCTAGTTATTCCATACATACAAATTGTACAAATGCCACCTATAAAGTTGATGTATCAATTTCTATAAGGCTAAAATCTGAGAAGTAACTCATTTTTTCAGCACACCTTCCTAATGATTAAGCTAAGAAAAAAAATGATTTTGTCTTCTAATCTTCTAACCCATCTTTCTCCCCCCTCTCTCAACAGCATGGTGAGGCTGTACAACAAGCTGCACCGCTCGATCGATGTTCTCAAGTTCTTCACCTGCAACGAGTGGCAGTGGTCCAGCACCAACCACGACATGCTCAAACACCAGCTCACACCCTTGGACCAAAAGGTTCGATATCTCTTTTTTTCTCTACTTTTTCTTTCTTTTTCTTTTCTTTTTGAAAATCTTTTTTCTTTCCTTTTTTTGGGGTTTTTTTTGTTTGTCATTTCACCCCCAATATCGCGAGAAAAATGAGTAACTCCCTCATGTATGAAGGAAGAGTGTGTTTGTATATGGGTGTGCACATGTGCATGCATATGCCTGTGTGTGCGTGTGTGTGTGTGTGTACGTGGTAAAACACCGGACTAGTGTGCCAGGATCAGGACAAGAAAGGTGTATCTTATCTTATATTATCTTATGTTTTTTCTCGCAATGTTTAGCAAGATCAAACAAAGTTACTTATCTTTCATATGATCGTGACCATTTATGCTGCTTTTATTATTATTATTATTGTTTTTTATGTTTCTTTTGTTTGTTTTTGTTGTTTTCTTGTTGGTGTCTTTTTGTGTGGTGTTTTTAGGGGTTTTTGTCTTTTGTTGTTTTTTTGTTTTTGTTTGAGGGTTGTTGTTTTTTTCACTTTTCCTTCAGTACAGGCATGTCTCCATCATTTTGTTGACGTTCTTGTCTTTATCTCAGAAGACAAAGTAGCAAATAGTCATGCGTGGTTGTGAATAAATATTTGTCTTTACTCGTCAGATGTTCTACTTTGACCCGAAGCCCCTCCACTGGCCGACGTACATCGAGAACTACTGTATGGGGGCCAAGAAGTACGTGCTGAACGAGGATCTGTCTGGATTGCCTGCGGCCCGAGCACACGTGCGCAAGTAAGATTTTTATTTGTTTGTGAATAGTTTTGCTACCATCCTCACACACACACTACGCACGTGCACACACCACACACACATACACACCACGCGTGCACACACACCATGCGGGGGTACATGTGTGTGCGCACGCACACACATACACACGCTCACACACACTTTTTTTTCTGTTTATATTGTCTCTGTGTACGTAAGGGGAACTCCACGAGAAAAGCTAAAAGCACCGTTCTATAGGCCTGTACCTTTGCTGACAGGGCTAACACAACCCAAAGAGGTTATATTTAGTACTAGAGTTCGTGGCAGTGATGTCCCCCCGCGTAAATGAATGGGGACTGCGTGTGCCCACTCTGGGACGCTGAACCTCAAGGGTAAGACATATGCAGTTCAACAGACGAGTGAGTACTTTTCGAGACTCAAGTGGAGACGTCTCGGCAGTCTTAGGAGGAAATCTACAAGCTTGCACTGGAATATGGAGGCAGGGTGGTGTTTAATATACTAGAACTCGTGGGGAGCTGGGTGAGGGCTCAGATTGTTCACGTAAATGGGGGCACGCCAACAATACCAATGAGGGTAAGAAGGCCCCGCCCCCTCCATGTCTGACACATGTGACATCACTACTGTGAGCTCTAGTATTATTTTATATAACCTCTTTGACACAACCTTATCACAGTGGTCATGCCTTTGTGCTGTATCCAGTTGAACTCTTGCCGGTCCTTACTCCATTAATTTCAACCCCCCCCCCCCCCCCCCAAAGTAAACCCCTTCTGATTGAAATGATGAGAGTGAGAGGCGACGTCAAGGTTCACCTACATCACATAGATACTATTTACTGTGCATGCTGACTACAAACCTGCAGATGGACCACCGCAACGGTTTTTTAGCTTTTAGAAAAAAACAAACCAAAAAACTATTTCTTCCACAGTTAGAGCATAACACACCACCGATTTGTCATGGTTTTTTCTATACCGTTAGAACATAAAACCATACCGATTTGCTTTTAAAAAAAAAAAATTAACCAGCTGTAATTGTCTTCCCTCAGGCTGCGGATCATCCGGTACCTGTTCAACATGTCCGTGGCCGTCGTACTGTGGCGTGTGCTCATCGCCAAGTCGCAGTTTGCCCGAAACCTGTGGTTCTTCATCGTGGGTCTCGTCTCCAAGTTTGTCCAGTACTTCAGGATCACCAGCACTATGCACAAATGATTGAGGGAGGGAGGGCCGCGGTTCGTCGCTCACTCTTTCCCTGAAGGACACCAGTTCTCTCTCCTGTTTTGTTAATTTAATGAATTTGTACCCATTTCAGGCGCTAATTTGAATGGCTGTGGCTGAAAAAGGCCTTGTGACTTGTGACATGGAGCCAAAAAAGTCGTCTTCTTCCCCTATGTTGTTATAGGGTGCAGTAAAACCTTTTCTCATGTGTCTGATTGATTTTTGTGTGTGTGTGTGTGTCAGTGTATGTGCACATGAACGGATGGGTGTGTGTGTTTGTGTATGCATGTGTATGTATGTGTGTGAGACTGTTTGTGCATGTGTGTGTGAGAAAAGTGACGGAGGCATTGATTAAGAACCCCACAAGAGTTCTCACAATTTCAAGCGAAGGACATTACTTACGGCCTTCTGCAAGGTTCGTCCAGTATATTACCTCAAAGCCGTGTTCCCCAAGAGCCTGGAGTATCCTGCGACCTGCTAAAGTCAAAGGTCGTGCCATGGAGTCATTTGGCTTTGAAAAAATCAGTTTTCGAAAGCTACTAATTTTTAGTAGCATATCAGTGTGGAGTGGCTGCAAGACAAGCGGGTAGAACCTTTTTTTTCGTGAAGGAAATGTCACTGTGAGCTCATCCTGTAAGCTGTTAATTTAATGGCCCAGCTGGTTACAGAGTGAGAATTGTGGGATAAATGTGATGAGACTTGAACCCTTGCTAGCGTATGTTGCCAGAATATTGCTGGTTTTGACACCACCTTGGTTTGTTTGGTCGGTTGTGTCTTTTCCCAGTCCATCGTCAGATTGTCACATGATGTTATGGTTAAGAGATTTGTTATGGAGATTTGTCGTAAATGTTGAATCTAAAACCCCGCACGCGTCTTGAGAGTGCGGTGACTTCAGAAGTTGTTTGCTCGTTTGTTTTTTTTGTTTACAAACTGGAAGAAGGACATGCTTGAGTGCAGCTTTGTAAGTCGATGACTCTCAATTGTTTTTTTGTTACGAGTTGTATTCCTGATGAATGTTTGTGAGAAACAGAAATCTCATTTTTAAACCATATATTTAGCGAACCTGTTATTATTAGCATTGTTCCGTCAAGGTTGTTACTGATGTCATGATGTGTAAAGTAACACAGCTTTGTAACTGCCACTCCTGGTGCTCTTGTAAGCTGTTGCTTTTGCATAGCTCATTTCAAAATTTCAGGTACTGTTTTGCAGGCTGCAATATGCTTGCTTCAAAATAAAAGATAGACCTAACAAATATTTTAAATCTGAATTTTTTCCACTTTTAAGGTGCTATAGATTTAGAGGAATATATAATACATAAAACAATATTTTCCCCTACCTGTTAAGCGGAGCACTTAGAAACACTCTTCTGTATTTTAGCTATAAAGATGTTACCACACCACCCCCCACACTGTACCCAATTTGCTCAAGTTGTGAGTGATTGTGGTCTGCCATGGTGGGTTGATTGTGAGCTTTTTTTTTTTAAGTTTCAAGAATGATGCTTTTTTATGGACCGAGCTGTAATGTTCCTACAAGAAAGCATTATTTTATTATTAGATATACGTTTATGCTTTGCAAAATTATAAGCTTCATGGCTATATATTTTATGAAAAAAAGTAGTACCTTGTTGTCATCAAAATATGGTAGTTTATTATGCCAGACTGTGGTACCATCGATGTTTCAGTGTTTAAAGATCAAATTTAGCCCCTCTTCTACCCTACCCTCGGTACCTGACGTTGACCCGAAAATGATAGTTTAGCAGGATTCTGCTGTTGACTAGACAAGGGTGTTGGAAGGACTGGTTTGACAGTTACCTTGGAGGCGGCTGTGTCAGGCATAAGTCTTGCTTGGGTTGTTTTTTTCAAATATCTCAGCTCATTAGTCATGACCAGTATCTTACCTCATTAGTTTGTTGTTGCCCAGAGGTTACACTCCGAGTTACAAACAAACAATAAAAAAAATAAAATTAAAAAAAGCATTTTAAGCCACCTACCACAATGACCCTATCCCCATGCTCCCGGCTCTGCGTGGTTTTCTTTTCCCCATTCTCTGTACTGCAACTTGGTCAAGGTTGTATGTCTGCTGTATTCACTTGCTCAAATAAAAAAGAATGAATTTTAAAAAAGAAACAACATCCATCCTCAAGTCATGGTCCAGTACTATCATTTGCGCACAGTCGCAGTGCTTTGTTCTGCTGTTATTATTCATTTTGGTTCGCCTGTTTTAGATTTGTGTTTTGTATTGATCCGTGGTCTTGCATGGTGAAAGTGGCCAGAGATAAGGCCGTTTAAGTTAAACATTCCTCAAGGAGATGGAATAAAGAACTGCCGAGTCGGGGAAGCATCTGCCAGGCAATGTGTCACAGTTCTGTTTTATTGCCTCTTTGCATTGCTTCTTACCTCAGTCTTGCCTTTGCTTCAGTAGTTACTCCCCCCCCCCTCCCCAATTTTTTAAAACGCTCCCACACTTTTTTTACCATTTCTGTGTAGTCCCCTGTGCCGAATATTTGATGTCTTGGCCTTGTGCTTCTCTTTATCTGAGACTGAAACTCTGTTTGTTTGTTTTGTTGGGAACATCTCTAGTCGTTTTTTCTCTAAGCATAGAAAAATTGTTTCCTCTACGCAATTCCTACAAGCTAAGCAGAATGTCTAGTCCTAAGGTTACTCCCACTTTGTGGAAGAACTTTGTGTGTGATTCGGTCAGTTGTTTTTTTTTGGGTTTTTTTTTTTTTACCTCAGGCTACAGAGAGCAGACACTCAGCCCTAGGAGAACAGAACATACCTCCTTAGTTATAGAATGTTTCTTGTACATCTTTCTGGTACGTTAAATTTTATTTTGTACCTTAAAGTATCGCTCTTGGGATTGGTCAGCAAGTTCTCTTAGCACACAAATGCCATAGAATGAACAGAGGATTTGGAAGTATCGTTTTTATGTGAGTAAGATTCAGTCACTAAACTTACTTGTTGAGAAGTTATTTTTACCTCAAAAGGGCCAGCATTGTATTACAACCAGGTGCTCTTGAATTGACATTAACAAACTTTTGCAAAAATGAGACTTTATGTTGAGGTGTTTTTTAATTATTTTTAGCCTGTTTAAGACCCTCGTGGTTCAGAGATTGATTTCCTCTCCTCATGTTATTCTCTGTCCCCCACCCCCTGAAATGTGTGACTTTTCACAATTGTTTACTCTTTTGTTGTTGACAGTTTGCTTTTTTTTTTCTTTCGCTTGATGTTTATATTTGTTCATTGAGAAAAACACCAAAAGAAAGTGAAGAGAGAAATAAATGGTATCAAGTGTTGTCTCTGTCGTACACAGTTCTCTCACATTTTGGTACCCAATTTTGTTGTATTTTAAGAAGTGCGCTGTTAATTTGTTACTCATTATTTATCACTGCTTCTGTGTTGTAAAGCTGCTCAATATGAAGTGAAATTTTCTTTTCTTTTTAAAAATTTGTGTCTTTTTTATTTTCAAACTTTTTTCACTTGTTTAACAGTAAGTAATGCTTATTCCGGTCTATTTCTGATGCAATTTATGATGCTTGCCAGTTCACAAGTTCCTGTTGCTTCGATTGTGTGATTGCCACTGACGTCTCATGTTTATATCTTCTTCCACTTTGATGTTAATTTGTTTGCTTGTATTTTGCCCGTTACTTTCTTCTGCATGTGTTAATGTGTTAATTTGTTTTTCTCTGAAAACTGTTCTCTGCTCAACAATAACCTGTATGTCATGGTTATCATGGCTCTTTGCATTAATGATGCACCCAATAGTCCACACGCAAAAATTCTCGCTCATAATGTTTCTATTTGTACATGAAGTTAAACCTGATTTGTGAGTTCTGGATCAGTTGCTACAGTACAAAGGTTTAAATATTTGAAGTGACAATGACACTGGTGCGTAAATACCGACAGGATAAAGAGAAGAGTTTGGAATGGAATCTGTGCCAGACAGATAGTCTATCTCTTTGATAGTTTATACATATCGGTATCTCTATTTTTTTGTGCGTGTATTGAGAGAGTGGTATAAATATAAATGTGCTAGTTGTGATTTCCAAAGTGGATGTCTTGGGTCCATTTCTTTCTGCATCAGAATATGGGGACTGGATCAGGCTCCAAGTGATTTTATTTAAAGACACAATAACAGTTAGAACAAGTATCTACAGTTATCGACAGTCTTGTCTTGATCGTCAGTGACCAACAGTTCTGTCTTTCCCAAAGGGGAGCTGAATAATTAATCAACAAGTACTAATGAGCTGCTTTCATCCGACCTACATTTTCCTCACTCAAAGAGTTGGGGTTTCTTTTTCTGCAGCAAATGTCTCTGTGGTAAGAAGAAGAGAATGCACTGGAATACAGTTGGTCCTATCTAAGGTGACCACCCATTGTCGATGAGAAAAGCTGTCTTAAATAGAGGGTGTTTTTGGGCAGTCTCATTATGATAGAGAAAAAATACAAGGGTGATGTGGTTGTTTGGACAGGTGGTCGTTAGAGCAGATTCAGTGGTATTTCTTTGTGTGATTTGTGGTTGGTAAGGAAGATATCTATAGCTACAAGTTTTCTGAGACATGCTCTCATGAATATGAGAGAAAGAGAAGTCTTGGTAATCACAGCTGAGACATACAACACTGTTGGAGATGGTATTAAAGATGGTCTTGTTCCCTCGATTTCTCTTTCTCCCTTTTCTTTTGCTCTCTCTTTCTCTCTGCCTCCTATCTCTCTCTCTCCTCTCTCTTTCTCTCTCTCTTTCTCTCTCTCTCTCTCTCTCTATGTCTCCCTGTGCCCCCTCTCCCTCCAAACATATGTGAAATCTAGTCAACTCAAACAAGCAAGTTGAGCACAGTATTTTAACTTTGCACCTTTTTCAAAACAAAAACAAATAAAGAGATCAGCTTTACTTCCGACAACGAAATACAGCTCTTGTTAGCATACATCACTATCAAAGGGAAATGTCTCCATTGTAAGCATATGTCACTAGAGTGAAGGAATATACCACCATCATTAGCACAAGGCTCTATATAGGTGAGTTTGAATACACATCACTCGCCATATGTCCTTGTTTAAAAAAATGTGTTTGCTCTATAAATTTGTAGAGCTTTTTTTTCTGAGTTTATGCATTTGTATTTGTATATCTGATATATATGTTGATATACATTATTGATTGATGTATATTTATATATATATAAATTAAATATATATATATATATGTGAATACATAAATTGTTTTGGTCCGCACTTGTGGTTGGCTGTTCTCCGTTGAAGCACAGCTCTGTGTATAGCTTGTGACTGGTGTTGCAAACATTCCTTTCTTCGAGTTCTGAGACTCATGGGTTACCTGGTAACTTCTTGTACAAAAGTTGGGCTTTCTTGTGATGATTCTGTTTGTTTCTGGTTGTTTCAGGCTCTACAACACCGATTTTGGTGATGAGCTGTGTGTTTCGTGTACATAAATATGCTCTTGCACATGTGGAAATGACATTTGAGAGAATGTGGTTGTGTGGAGATATGTTAAGTGTAATTTCTGGTGCAGGTGAATGTAGTCAGTAGGTTACTTTAAATGCCTGTCAAGTTTAACTCTTTGTTGCCAAAAGTTTCTGTACTTGCAAGAGTTGTTAGTTCTATAGTTCTATATATTACAGTTTGTTTTTCGTAGGTATGTCAGAGATCGTTAGCGCCAACTTTTTTTGGCAGAGTGTTTTTTCGCTAAAGGATGGAATCATCAACAGCCTAGTTGAAAGTCATTGACTTCTGTCATGAAATGTCTGTTTCAAGTGACAGATATAAATGAGAGAGGAAAATTATGTGTTCAGTTTTTAGTCAACTATAACAATGCATCATAATATTTCACCACCTCTTGAATAACCTAACAGTGTTGATAAAATGTTTAACCTATACCATTTCACATTGTCAGTCGTATGGCCCCCATCCTTTCTGTGGTGCAGTCGCATGAAGCTCTATTAATAGAGTGGATGACTGTCTCATCATACTTCTGTGAATGTGTTGTGTGCGTAGGTTTAGTTTTAGATTTACTGAATGAACAATTGTGGGAAGCAAACATTTATATATTTGGTATAGTTGAACCTGTCCAAGAGACCACCCATTGTTGAGGAGAAAAGTTGTCTTCTTAGACAGATGATCGCCTTGGACAGTATTGTTGTAATACAGTCGAACCTGCCCTGACAGCCACCTCTATAAGACGGCTACCTGTACAAACGGCCACTTTCCATTTCCCCCCTTGCGTTTTTTCTATATAATTTAACTGTGTAAAACGGGCACCTGTCCAACGCGGCCGTGGCCACCATATTTTAACACACAACCCCTATCACTCTAAGCAATAACACCTGTCTTAGACGGTCACCTTAGTGACTCCATTACGTTTTGTCATTAATTGTGCATTGACCCCTGGCATTGTGGGCGAGCCGTCATAATCTAATCACCTGTCATTGTTGTTAGGTAGTCCCTGCAACCGATCATGTTGTGTAGGCCCCTCCCACTGTTGACCAATAGGTACCAATTTCCAGCTGCTGGTGGGGGGAGCGTGTGATCCCTCATAACCCATAAGCCCCGCCCAGAACTCATACACAAATCGTTAGTGAGATGAGTGGTCACTGTTTATCCAGTCTGTAACAAAGTAACAATGGACGTCAACATGGACTTGTGACAGAAGCGTCGCTCGTTCTTCGAGTGGTGGCGACCCATATGTTTGTTTTACCATAGCACTCGGTCCTCCTTGTCTGACACATTTCGTTTTATTGTCACCCGTGCACAAAATCAATAACAAAATTTAATAGCAAACAAAATGCAAACCACCACCAACAAAAACAATAATGCGGCTACTTTCGGTTGAGAATGGGGTTTGTTTTTTTCATCTTGATCAGTCCTGCCTAAGACGACCACTTGTCTTATACGGCCACTTTTCTCCTTAAAAACACAAAGTAGGGAAGTGGGTTTGGTTTGGGTTT
The DNA here is from genome assembly GCF_000002075.1 of Aplysia californica. NCBI lineage: Eukaryota > Metazoa > Mollusca > Gastropoda > Aplysiida > Aplysiidae > Aplysia > Aplysia californica. Next base: position 93,665 of record NW_004797483.1, on the reverse strand, counting down.
TTTTTTTGTTTTTTTTGTCCAGGTGGTTGTCTTGTACAGCTAGAATCTAGAACAGGTTTGACTACTTGTTTAGGGCTCTTTTTGTCTTGATTAGCAATGAGAGGAGATAGTCTATACAGTTATCAAAGATCCTATAATAGTTTGTTTTTTCTTTGTAAGAGGAGAGCTGGAAAATAGAACACCAATATAGCACAGCAGGATTTCTAAGTCGACCATCCACTTATTAGAATTATTACATAGTCATGTCCCATCAGCCCTCCTCATGATGCTATGGTTTATATAATTGTTGCTTGTTTATTAATTTATTGGTTTATTCCCATATTACTCTTACATGTATGTGCTTCAGGTGTGGGTTTGTGATCTCCAAATTTTCATATCCAAATTCTATGATGATCACAATGAGGAATTTGATATTCGAGTGCACGTGTATGAGTACAATGTATTGTTTTATTTATTTCAAGAGGAATTCTCTCTCTGTTATGCAGTCTTTATCATCTGACATACTTAGGTCTTCGTTTATTTATTTCTTCAGTCGTAGAAAGTTTCTCCGTAATGTTCTGTCATTGTCTGGCTAATCCACCTCACCTCTCAGTCGTGTGTCCCTATGTGAGTGCGTGCCATTAGTTTGGGCTATTTTCTGTCCTTCCCAGACTGGGTGCAACATTTCTCAGTTACGACCTGCTTTAACTCTCTCATCTCTTTGTTCTGTCATCTGCTTTAACTCTCTCAGCTCTTTACGTTGTTCTGCTTTAACTCTCTCGGTTCTGTGTTCTGTCACCTGCTTTGACTCTGTCAGTGTCAGCTCTTTATGCTATTGTAAAGTAGCTTTAGCTTTATTTATTTCTTTTTATTCAATCTTTTTCCACTGCAGGTTATACATAATGAGTTCAAACGTCTTTGCTCTGCTACCAGTTCATTTTTACTCTTTAGGAAGCACCAAAGAAGTTCTAAGTCTGACTATCACTAAGAAAATAGTGATAATGCAGTCTATCACTAGCACGCACAGAGCAAACACGGACATAAAGAAACACACACATAGCGAACAGATTTTCAGTTCCTGCATTTTTTTTCTCAAACATTTATATTCTTTGTAATTAAAACACATACATTCATAGTGTAATTCGTTCATAACGAAAAGATTTGCGCATCGATTTCAATATGTGTATCCTAGACTGTAATAATGATAATGCAGATCATTTTAACAGCGCCCACTCTCATACTATACAACTCCTTCATCTTAACACAAAATACATGGTGGGTGGTTGGAGGGCGCCTCTTGTAGGTCCTACTTCTTTACTTTCCCCTCTGTTGTTTCCGCCTGTTTGTCTTACTTTTTCCCAGCACTAATTACCTTTTGCTTCTCTTTACTCATACAAACAAACAAACAAAGTACATACACTCTTTAGAATAATGATAACACATAAGCAGTCATTCATATGATCACAACACAGTCTCGTTTGATGACAATATGCACATCACATGAACGTAAGAATATCATAAATAAGAAGGACTAACTATCAAGATGGTGTTTCGTATAGTATGTTTTCAAATGAATTTTAAATTGTGCCTCCGACTTTGTATCCCTCAAATGTTGTTGGAGAGAGTTCCAGATAGATGAATCTAGATGAGATAAAAAACCTCCAAGCGAGTGGTTGTCTTGAAAGATTGATATTGGAAAGAGAAAGGTTCCTCGCTGAGAAGACTAGACTTAGTTGCAGTCTTTGCTTTTTAGGTTCTCTTCAAATATGCCTTTTAAAACATTAAAACAATCTTTATTTTACACACAGCTGACTAGTTTTGGTCTAGGTTTCCTTTCAACACTTTGTCCTGTAGCAACCCTGTAACTTCCCGAGAGCAAACCAACTGTGTGATGCGTGAAGGGAATGTTATTTGCCCACTGAAGACATTTTTCTCATAGTGTAATGACAGCTTTTGGTTGTCTGGGCACCTGGAAAGAGTTAAGGGGCTTTAGTTATCCCCAAATGGTAGACCAGAATGCTCAAAAGCATCTGACTTGAGCCTTGTCAATTCCCACCACATCAAGCAATCTACACATATGCACAGGCCATAAATAAATGTCTACACCTAAAGCAATCATACTGGTAAGCTTATTTTTCTGTGGCCTGAAGTTCAATTTTGATGCTTCAAAACTTGTACATGTACAAATTGCATGAATTTGGCAGTGATTTTTTAAAAAATATATTTTTTTAAAATTTGCGTATTCTTCTCACCGAGTTTTGTGACCAGCGTCGATGGAGTAATGGTTAGGCTCTTTGCTGTTGCTTGCTAAAGGTGCGAGTTCAATTCCTTCTTGGGGGGGAATCTATTTTATCAAATGTCTACGTGTTTCTGCTGGGATGTTGTATTCCTCTCAACCGAGGTTAGTTCTGACAGAGGCAGCCTGCCTCCTAAATTATATAAATTGTATCGGTACCAGTGAGAGTGGGAAACGCATTAAATTACCTGTTTTTATCACTTTTTATTCTTCCCCTCCACCATTTTGAAGGAAATCCATTCTTGTAGTAAGTCGTAGAAATTGTGAATTCACTTGTTTTGATAAATGCCATAACTTATAACACTCTTCAGTCGATACAATACACTTAATATACAGTATAAATCTTATCAAATATATCTTATTTTTGTGTTAAACAAACACTGCTCCAAATATTCTTTGTCACCAAATTCAAATATTAGGTTTTTGGAGTAAATGAAAGAATGAGAATAGAGTCTGATGTCAATGTTCAAATAAATTTCTGGCTTTAATCCTGTTACTTTTCCTTCTTACAATTCTAAAGTTTGCTCTGTTGTTTTTTTTTCTTTTTCTCCAAGTGGCATCAGAGTGCCATTATCTATGCTTCTTGTTAACGATATCTCAAATATCGTCTTTATGCATCTGTAAGCTGCTACAACTACGACGAGACGTTCGTTACATTCTTGTTGTCACAAAACCACATACATGTACTGTCAGGCGATGATTTGTCTTTTTATCGTCGTCCGTTGTCACTCTTGCACTTGTTGATGAAGACTTTACACATTGACAACTTCTGTCAGTGGTACATTGTAGTCATCAGGTCACCGATTTTAACTTTATTTCATTTACTTTTCTTGTGGTAAGCTTCAAAAGTGTTGCAGGTGTGTAAATGATTCACTTGTCCCCTCAGTCATTGCTTTACTGCATGTTAGTTGATGTATGATGAGAACATATTGTGAGAAAAAGCCATGGCTTATGGGTTTTTTTCCCTCTCTGTAAGAAATGCTTTTGGTCATATTCATGTACAATTAACAAAACTTTATATTGATATGACACATACAGGAGAGGGTCAAGAGTTCTAAGGTTGCAAGTGACAGTGACAGATTGAGAAAATGTGCAGATTTATAAGTATCTTTTTACCATTAAAGGTATAAAGTCCATGAGTCTTGTCTAATTATGTGTGGCCAAAACCAAATCCAGTTCTCAGATCCAGGATATATAAACCACGGATGACTTTGCGTGCCTGTTTACTCTGATGTCTGTCAGTTTTTATTCTTCTCCTAGTTCCCACTGACTGTTCTATTTTCATGCTTTTTCCATATATACAGTCAACTCCACTTGTGTTGAACTTGCTTGATTTGATCTTCGGTCAATTAAGTTGATCTTTTTCTCGGGTCCCAGCACCTTTTCTTCTTTAAAGATCCCAACGGTTAAGTTGAACTTCGGATGAGTTGATCTTTTTTTCACTCCCCCCGACAGCATCAACTCATCCGTAGACGACTGTAGTGTATGTTAGACTTGTTGTTTTACTTTGAGCCAACTCTGAAGTGAGAAAGACATTCCTAGGGACATTCGGTGTCTCCCAGAAGGTCACTAAGTACTAAGTGTTGATATATGTGGCTTTGTCTGGTAGTTCTTGCTATGATCTACATGCATGATTTCCAGAATTATGCCTTTTGTTCAGTCTCCGTTTGATTGTTGTGGCACTGACTCAGAGTGGCTATCACGCAGATAACAGTTGTTACCTTATGAGTTGGGATGATGGAGGAAAAAGAAGTCGGGGTTTTTTTTAAGGCATGTCCTTTCACCTGGGGTGTGCATGTGTGTGTGTTTGTGTGTGTGTGTGTTTGTGTGCATGTGTGTTTGTATTTTGGGAATGGGGTCCTCATTGGACTTTCCTCATTGTACTTTTGAGAAACAGCAAATGATTCAGTAGTTTTGCTGTCATACAAGCCATGAAACACTTTTTATCAAATGAACACGTAGTCATACAATTAATGTAATAATTTTTTTTAAAAATGAATTTCAGCTCTAAACGTTTCTGTTCAGCTTTTTTTGGAGTTAAAAGCTCACCTAGATTCTCTGACCTGGATTTGAAGTGCAGGTATTTAAGTTAAAGAGCCTTCTTTCTGGTATTACTTTTTCTTTAACCAGCATGCCCCTCTAGTGACTCACACTCTAAAAGTCACCAGAATATTGAATAGTTAGATTATATCTCAAATATTTATATCATGTTGTAACAAGAAATGACGAAGGAAAATGTTAAAGGGTGCTATTTATTTTTCTGGGAATTTGTCAACATAAATTTTTTTTATCGTTTCTTTTATACAGTGAGATGGTCAAGATTTTTTTTCTTTTCCTGCGATTTTTGTGGTCTTTGGAAGTATTGTTGGAAAATGTATGTGGCACCCTGAATTCTTCATGCTTTTTCTTTTTACTTTGGAAATGAAAAATAATGAAGTGATTTTCTGATTTTGCTCCTTGCAACCGACAAAAATGTAGGTCTGTATGTTCATTACTGGTTTATTTGTGACCTTATTTTGACTGGATTGTTTCTTCCTTGTTCAAGTTCAAGGACGGGGGTCAACATAATTTTGTTTTTGTGCAATAATTAATTGTTTGTCCATTTGCTCCGTCAATGTACGATTCCATATTTGAAGTCGCTTTTTCCTTTTGTGTGGGCTACAAATCTGGATCAGAAATGTAATATTGCTCTTGAAGATATAATTTTGGGGCATGTATTTCCAGCACAAAACGTGATAAAATTTTACAATAAGGTTTGTAAACAAACTAATGTTTTAAAGGTCATCATTTCTACTTAAATGTAGATTACTGTTTCGATACTTCTGGAACTTTGGTAAGCTTTTGTACTTCGTTTCTAAAATATCAAGAAAAATGGTATATTTTCCAACTTTAACAGTGATTTTTTTTAGTCTTGAGTGTTTGGAAAATGAAATGAACTGTTGCTGCATCTTGTCTCATAAGTTTTTGTGTTTTGTCAATTGAGAAAAAAAAATGTTGATTTTGCCCTACACGGGATAAATCTTTTAAGTCTGAAATTTTCACTTTTCTTTACAAAAGTTTTCATGTACCACTTTTGTCTAAGACACGCAGACTGTTAGTAAGTGTTAGTTCTTTAGTTGTCATATTGTTGGACAAACAGAAGGTAACGTCAAGGTCACTGACTCCCGGTACTTGAGTCGTCAGGAATTGAGGGGCTTTCTGTTGTGTAAGTTAAGACAAGTATCAAGTTGATATCAAACGTTTTCTAAAGAATCCATCATTCACATGGCAGATCACAAATGAAATTATTTTTCTCTAAAGAGATGTAGGAGTTAAAAATGTTACTTAAAATGTTACAGTTTTTGTGATTTCAATATATTTTTTTAAAAATCAGGAAGTGATCTGTTGACTGATTTTTCAATTCCCTACCAATTTGAAGAAGCAGTTTCTTACCTCAAATTTCCAAGTAGGGAAAGTTCACATGAAATTTAAGAAAGGTTCCAAGCAGAATATTTACAGAATAATATATGGCTTGAGTATTAAAAATGTTTTTTTGGTTTTATTTTTCTCTTGTGTTTTTGGCGCCTATGCTTGGAAATGTCAGATAAGCGTGTATGTGTTACGCTGTTGTCTCACTTTGTTACAAAACTAAAGCTCTGAGCATGTTGTATCATCATTATAGTTACACACCTTATTCATTTTTCTTCTCCCTCTCTCTCTTTCTATTGTATCTGATATTGCAAATGGGATAATCTGCTAATTTAATACAATATCTTAATCACCTCAACATGAGTTCATTTTTTTTTCCTTTTGTAATTTCAAGTTCAACTCAAAGAGAAGTCTATGGCAATTTAGTGCAGGGAGAAAAAGCGAGAGAGAGACAAATAGTAAAAGAGAGAAAGGAAAAAAGTAGGCCTCTGCAGAGCTCTCGTTACTGAGGACTGATTATATTGGATTCACTTGAGACATTGCTGTTCCTGTTGTGTCCATAATCATGAACCCAGAATGGGATCTGTCTAGACCATGCAGAACCCATGTAAAAACTGAGTGGGATTTTTTCGGTGTTTAAAAAAAAAAGTGTTTTAGGGTGCTCGAAACTGCATAAGGCCAAGGTCATAAGAAGAGCATACGGGACACATTAAATATTTTTCAATTTTAGTAGGAATTAATTTTGAATTTTACTCCGGTGGCGGCTGAAGCTTACTCTTATCATGCGTAACTTGCACACAGGATCTCCGAGGTTTTCACCCTTATCCGAGAAGGCTTGGTGTTAGATCTTACCTACCATAAGATCAGGGGTGTAGCTGAAAGACACCAGTAAGAAGTAGCCAAAAAGAAGCAGTAAAAATGCTGCAGAAAGTAGAAAGAGTCGGGAGCCCAGATCAGGGGGCAAAGAGGGGTGGGGACGGGCCGAAAGTGGAGACAAAAGCGGACGACAGAACATGGTTAGAGAACAGGAAAGGAGGTGAAAGGAGATCATTTCAGAGAAGAAAATTTTCTGTCGCTGTCAGGTTTCGAACCCGGGACCTATTGAATGAGAGGCGAACACCGTAACCTCTTGACCACGAGGCCGCCCCCCCCCCGAGAGATCCTTACAGGATAAATGTGGGAATGAGATATAATCTGTCACATCTAGACAGAACACAGGCTCAAATGTTAAAAATGAATGATTGTGTCCTTTTTTTAAACCATCCCCATTGACACTACTTAGATCATTTAGGAGGCCGGCTTCATCCCTGTCTATCGGGACCAACCCACGTTGAGGGGGATACCTCTCTCCATGCAAGTAGAAAGAAATTCTCTCCAAGCAAGAATCCAACTTAGGTCTTTTGCGTGCAATGGCAAAGTACCTACCGGCTCTACCACAGACACAGGTAGGTGCACAGGCTCAGTGCCGGCTTCATATGGACAGACACAGGTCGTCAACAGTGTGGTTCGAGAGCTAAAAACTTTTCAGCCGAGTCTGAGAATATCACCTGGGTTCTATCTCGTGGCCTAAGCCAGGCCTAAATAGAGGGTTTGAGTATTGAGTTTTAGTAAAAATTTTACGGCACTTATAACAATAAGGTCATATAAGTGCCAAAGTTGAGAGGTGTTACAAGAGAGTAACAAACACAAAAAAGGAGGAGAGATAAGGACGATAGATGTTTGATGGAGAAAAAAGGAGCAAACCATGCCAGAGCACCCTCCAACCACCCATGGTATGATGAGTTTGAGAGTGTGCTGGCTGCCATTCAAAATATAAGCATTATAATTAAACTTGCTGTGAAGTGTAAACTGCTGAGGTTGGAGGGTGCCACAGGTAGGCGTAGATCCTATTTCTTTTCCTCTCTTGCTTTTTCCTAGCACTCGATGACAATGTCCGTCATATGTTGATAGGCTTCTTTCTCTCTGAAAAAATTTGAACATATAAAACTTGTGTCTTAGAAGACAAAAAGAAAGATATACACTAGAATACATCCAAACAACAAAAGATAAACTGTATAGTCAGTAACTGTATTTGTGATTGAGATAAAAGCTAAATGACAACGGCAGAATTAATGTCACGAGCGGGAGTCTGGCCTTGACTCAATCCTCCGGAACACGGCCAGCCACTTGTCCCCCTTGTTGCGAGTCACCTTCTGCCCCTCCTCCGTACTGGTGTAGAGTTTCTCCACCACAATATCCTCTTTCTGGAGAAAACAAAAAGTAAAACAAAATAAAAGTAAAAGCCACTGAAGAAAACACGAAACACAGACACGCTGAAATGATGTGCAAAGAGGAAGTGCAGGTGGTAAGAGGCCACTGCTGATGGGTTCTTTTTCATTTTCCCTTCTGTTGTTTCTGTCTGTCTGTCTTACTTTTTCCCAGCACTATATGACCATTATTGTGTAAATAAGCTTTTTTTTAAACAAAACTTAAATAAACATACAAACAAAAGTTGAAATCCGAGGCTCAAATTCGATCCTGGCTAAAATGTTTTATTCCTTCTTCCAGGAAAACCTCTCAGTCAGTAGCCCAGCATGTTAACAAGGGACCTATTTCTTTACATTGAAAATGACCTACAGAGCGTCTAGTAGGGCATTAAATTTAAACAATATTATCAATAATAAAGGCAGTGTAGAAAAAAATGACAAGCAACAGCACACTTCTCCAATCTACTCCAATCCCACCAAGGGGCTTACTGTTCTTATCCTGTCGTCAAACACCAACAGTGACACAGGGCAAGGGTCAGACTTACACTGATCCCATTAACAAAGGGAGAAAAAGAAATAGAAATCAAGAGACTAAACAAATCCCTTCACAGAGCAACCCTGTCATGAAGCTTCCTTTCAATACAAAAAAAATTGTTTCGAATGGTAAAAGTTCCCACCAAATAAATTGTGTTCCTGGATTTCATTCTAGAACTTTCCATTATAATCTTTAAAAAATGAATAACAGCGGTACACACTACACTACAACAACCCTGAGCATCCTCATGCAACTGACACTATAATCAATAAATAAAAGACTGACAAATAAAGTAACAATGAAATAATATTGTTACTGTTACTATCGTAACACAAAAGCCTAATTAATTTTTTGTTCAGAGAAAATGGACAGACACAGGTCAGAGAAAATCTTTTAAAAAGTTGCTTACCAAAGCCAACAATATCAGCTAAAGTACCGTTACAAATGTCTCAACAATTTTATTATTAAAGCTTGAAATAAAACCTATATTGAGGATACAAATCAAGTAATGGGCATTTTTAACATATCAATACCTAGAAATCTGAAACAAAAAATGACATTTAGGCAAATGTGTTTTTATTTCTGTGATGGTATGATGAGCCTTTCATAGAGAGGTACAAGACCACGTAACATTTTCGAGACAGAGAGAAAAACCTACCAAATCTTCCTCGTTCACTCTCTCAAACAAGGGAAACTGCATGAAGTGGTCCACCATCCAGTCATGAAGGTCTTTCACGTCGGTGATCGTATAAACAAAACCCTGATGACAGCCAAACAGACATATAAATGAGGTTACACAAGAGATTAAATGAGCTAGCCCTTTTTTTTCTCCCTTGATTCTCAGGGCTTATCCCTTGGTTAACCCATTCAACACGGTGAGCTGTATTTTGCCTCTCATATGGCCATAACCGACATTTTGTGGGCTCAGCAACTTTTTACTTTCTCACTCCAGAGCCCACAGACTCACACAAACCACCATATCACACCCGGATTACGTTTTTCCTTGTGAACTATCAGATCAGAAATAAATCCCCCCTGTGTTTTGATACTACATAGCATATTTCAGCTTCTTTTTCATAGTTAGAGAAAAAAAATGTGTATGATTACTCTAAAGCAACCCGACAGAATTGAAGGGGTGATAATCTCATACCACAACATCCTTCTAGTATAAAAAAGATCTCTTAACATCCCCTGGCCACCACAGAGTTCAGCATCAAAAACAGCCAGTTCTTACCCCAACTTTCATGACGTAGGCGTACTCAGCAAGCAGTGTTTGATTGATGATCCTCCATTTGTGCTTGGTCTTTTTGAAGTGCGGGTCGGGAAAGAGGAAAAACATTTTCGTAAGCTGGAAAAGAAAAACAAATTTAAATTAAATTAAAAGACAAAGTTCATCAAAACCAAACAGCAATGATTGAACTATTCAGAAATTACATCCAACACACCAATTTATTGTTAATTTACATCTTCATTGATACCGGTACATAAGGCCATGCAGGGGGAAGGCTGTTTCGATTCAGTCTAAAAAATCTTTCTGGGCAGTAGAGAATATATCAGAGTTGAAAGAGATAAATTATATCCATGAAAAAATTTCACATTGCAAAAATGGAAGTTTTATCCTTTGACTTTGATAGCAAGGGGAAGAGCCATACCGTTTTGAGATACGTGAAGGTGGCAAGTCACACTAAGATTTTATAAATGATAAGAAATAACAAAATAAATAAAAATGTACCAGATTGATTTCACATCTGGCTCAATAGTATACAACAAGAAACGTTTATGTTTTTAACTTATGATCAGCAAAAACCAAAGAACAGTGAAAGTTGCATAGAAGCCCTTACCTGCCCTTTATGGAAGAAATTTGGGAGATACTTCATAGCGTTTGCTCTGATGCAAGCAATGTTGTCGTAACTGCCAGGGTGTTGGGTCCTTAGTGCCTTCACGCGATCCTGGACGTAATCACTGACCTTGACACGAATCTCCATACCCAGCATCAGGGTCTCGGGGAAAAGGGGGGACAGGGTCACTGGAAATTGTTGTTATCAAATTAAATCAAGCTGTACACCAAACTAGACATCATAATAGAATGTGTGTGTGGTGTGTGTGGGGGGGGGGGGGTTGAGTATGTGTGGGTGTTTGTACGTGGTGAAACTGAAACGCCAAACCAATATGCCAGGATCTAGACAATAAAGACTTATTTATCTCATCTTATTTTTTAAGGTAGACATATAAGCAGACAAACACGTTCCCAATCAAGGTACAGGGTTGAAAGCAAAATGAGAAATGTCCCTACAAGAACGACAGAAACATGGATCTGTTTGAAAGCAAGCTCTAAACTTTACACTCTCATTCATGTTGGTCAAGCTCATCCAACAACTGCACATACAACTTACTAGGCCATTGAAGAGTGAGGCAACAGCAAATGAACAAGACAACAAAAAACTAGCATATCATGCAGCACACTGAAATATGAAATATACGCTCCATAAGATTTAGAGTAAAAACTCTGTTAAACTGTAAACTTTCATGCACAATGATAATATACACGATGGGATCGGGGTCTGTGGTGTAGCACTTACGCACTCCGCTGTCTCACACAGGGAAACCCCAGATTAAATTAGTTAAAAAATACAGAACATATATGTGTCACGATGAAGTAGAATTAGGCGTTTGTCAATTTTTGGTAATGTGGAGTTATTTGTATCACCAAAAAGCTTATTCTTTTGTCGTATTTTCAATGAAAAAAATACCCATCTATCTTGAATTTCACCACGATGCCTCACATTATATAATATATATATATATATATAAACTCCATTTACTCTACAAGAACCAGAACTAATTACAGTAGGTAGAAATCATCATCACTGACATCAGACTGGTGCCCATGGAAAATAGCGAATAACTCGACAGCTTCATATAACAAATTTTAACATCCAATTGTTACAGGTTGAAACAATAAAAAAAATTTTGATTAAAAAAAAACATCTACAAAAAAAAAAAAGCTTCACTGACCTAATAATCCTCCATATCCACAACCAATGTCAGCAAATTCTACCCGCTTCTGTTTTGCTGTCAACTCTGTTCCGTTTAAATCTTCTCTATCACGGCTCTCATTCTCCGTGGTGACAGGAGCAAAATGATCGGGATAGTACTTGGACCAGTCCATCAACTCTGGTTTCACTGGGCTGAAATATAAAACAAACAAAAAAACCTTTACAGAGTTGAGAAAGATATTTAATAAAGCTCTTAATTGGCTATTGCAACCAATAAATATATTTATATGTATATATCGTCTGCAAGCTGTTCAGATGTACCAAGAAAGCCCAAAATTCTGAAGGTTTTTTTAAAGCCTCTTCTTAATTTGGCATTCTCTGCTTTTGGCCCCAAGAGAACCGGAATGTCGATACTGACTTAACTACTTGGTATCGACACTTTTATCTAAAAGAGAGCAAGAGATGCACTGCTATTATTCAGTACAAAATGAGCAGTAATAGTTCATTTGTTTCTAACAAGGGGAGTTGCCCCCCGGACCTAATGAAAATATGTGTGTGTGTGTGGGGGGGGTGTCATGATTCCCTGTATTTAACCCTAATTCGATGTTTTGCAATAATTAACTTTGATATAATTTTCTCTCCCTTGACGAGCTCAAACATCATATGGCACGCACCCAACAAAAATTAATCGTTTCGAACCAGAAGTAAGCGGTGGAGCCAAAACCCATACTCCATAGTTATCGTTGGAGCCAAAACCGCATTCTTCCCTTCATTTTTGGTATCAGTATCAGTTGCATTTGCTCAAGAAATGGAAATGTTTTGTCGAAATTCAAATTCTAAATGTTGAAAAAAAGAATAGGAAAAGACGGCCAACATAATGTAGGTTGGGTACAACTACAACTGAAAAGAATTTGCTTTCTGGGTCTTGTACATTTTCACTGCTTAGTGTAAGAGTCAGCCAATGCCATGTATGAACAAGTATAGTATATTATATATTATCAATTTGAAAAGTGACGCACGACAGTCTTGCATTGTTGAGCAGTCGATTTGAACAGCTTGCGGAGGATACAATTGTAATCGTACTTTTAAGTCTTTCTTTTCTATCCAGTGTACACATTTAATACTCAATGATATACAGTGGAATCCTGTTATAACGAGAGGGAGGGGACCGGTGCGAAATGTCCGTTATAGGAGGATTCTTGTTACAAGAGATCCAGTAATAAATTCAAGGAAAATAGTAAAGTAGGCCTAATCTATGATTTGGCGTTCTGTTTATTCCTTTTTGTATTTCCCCTGATGATGATTTGTTCAACATGATCTCAAGGTCTTACTTGATCAAAAATCGAATCAGGTTTCTTTCTCTAGCACTAGCAATGTTGACAAATCGGTCTTGGCGATCAGAAAGAAGGGGCTCTGGCTCTTGGCTAACTCGCCCGCAGGGTTGTCCCCCACCCCACCACACACTGTGGTGCGTTGCGTCTGCTCGCACACGTCATACATTCTCTCCATCCATCTATCACAGCATTGTGACCTCTCCATTCCGCACCAGAGAAGTGAGAGGCACGGTATGCCTAGATAATCTAGACTGGGCTGGCCTATCACGCGATGCCTTCACTCCGGCCTTCATTGTTGGTTCGTGTGGGCTCTCCCATTCCTTATTTTGCTGGATCACCGACAACTGTCTCAACTGGCAAGGTTTTATAATAATGTTTAATTGGTCTGTGCACTGTGCACAGTAGCAGCAATATTCCGTTATAAACGACTCGCGTGACGGTCTGATTGCGCAATAGCAGTATTTTTTTACAAAGATAAAGAAGGAAAAAAAACGGGGTTTTAGAACAGTGTCTTTATAACAGACTTCTTGTTGTTTCAGGACTCGTTATAAGTGGACTCCACTGCAATATATACATATCTGCACAGGTGAACATATACATGATTTATCCTGAAATATAATATGTGGAGTTCTCAGGCTCTAGTCTCTAGACTATTACTTATATCTTGTTCACTTTTGTCTGACTGCGTAAAAAAATTCTAGCTCATTTACTAATTCACTTATGTCCATGAAATTTTGCATGACACTTCTCTACAGGCCAGCAACCAAACAATCTTTTTCAAAATCGCGATCCAGTGATAAAAAAGTTTTTCTATTCAGGCCCTATATTAACACACTTACAGTACCATCGGAGACTTAAGTCGCCAGGCATAGTATATGCTCATTTAGTCACTGACGCAACCAGGGACACTAAACTGTCTAAAAATAATTAAACGACGAATGGACGCAATGTGCACAGAAGTAAACACCAAAGGAAGTCACTCTATATGATAGCTGAATGGTTGATGAACCTCTATGAATTTTTAAAGCTTGTTTCTTGGCTGCCAAGGTTTTTTTTAAGTTAAAAAAATTCTACCACAGCTTTCAGCGTTCTAAACTGGTGCTGTGCTTGAGGGTTTTTCACTATATATATGCATATATATATGCATATATATATATATATATATATATATATTTATATACGCCTTCGGTACTGTTAGTGCTAAAAACCGCTCTTTGGATGCATTAAAGGCCTACACAAGGTCGCTAAAATATATGACTTACAGTAACCATGCCTTCAAATTGCATATTTTGAAAGTTACACCACACTATTCCCTCATTTCAGTGTAAGCTTTAGATTTCATCCCCCAACTATCTAGACGTCTCTACGTGTTCCACGTGAGTCTCGAAAATTACTCACCCCATCTCTTGAATCGTGTTTCTTAGGCGTACATTTTGGAGGCGTGGTGTTGACAAAAATATGTTAACTTTTTAAAAATGTTTTAGGTGTGTATGCTGTAAATCTCTTATTATTTTTTTTACTCGCTTTAATAGTTTTATAGGCTTACAATAATTACATAAAAAGAAAGGCGAAGCCTTCCTTTGTTTGCGGTGACCTTTATGAATGGGCTTTTACTTTTAGATTCTGTTGTTTATCTAACTTTTAATAGACCTGTAATACAAAGATCTGAGAAAATTAAACAGAGGGATCAGACAAAAGTGAACTGAACAAGCTATGCAGACATGCGATTAAACGTAGAACGACGCAAACTATTTTTAGGAAAGGAGGCCATCTTGTGTGACGTCAGATTGGGATACCCCTCCTATTATGTGACTACATGATCTAAACATAGCAGAGCTAACCGCATGGCACCAAAGATCGTGTATACCTACAAAGGCACCACATTTGGTGCGATGTTTTTCCAGGAGACATACCGGTAATGTGATATGATGCAGTGCTCCGATGATGCTGCTGCTTATCTCTTCTGCGCATTGTTTATCGGGCCCGGGGGGGTAATCTCCGGGCGCCTTTATGGCAAATTTAGCGTGCTTTATTGTCTTTGCATTTTTACCGTGTTTCAATTTCAAGCATCAGCGTTCTTACGGTTCTGAGCATCAACGATCAAAAAGTCATCTTACATCATCAGAGCATGGCTGATGAGCTGCAATTAGCCGCAAGTGTGAAATTTTATCGTGCAAAACACATCGATACGGATACAGTGGAATCCTGTTATAAAGTGCGATTTGGTGGGTGGGGTCAATTCAGGGAGGGGACCAGAGCAAAAATGACCGTTATAGCAGGATTCTCGCTATAAGGGATCCAGTAATAAATTTAATGGAAACTGTAAAGTACGCCTAATCTATGAGTTTGGTGTTCTATTTCTTTTTGCTATTTGCCTTGATAATGATTTTGTTTCAAAATGACCTCTAGGTCTTACTTGATCAAAAATCGAATCAGATTTCTTTCTCTAGCGCTAGATCTAGCGATGTGGACTGACAGCTCGGCATTGGGGATCAGAAAGAAAAGGCTCTGGGCTAACTCGCTCGCTGTGTTTTCCCCCACCCCACCCAGTGGTGCATTCTGTCAGCTTGCACACGTCACACATTCGCTCTATCCATCACATTGCTGTGACCTCTCCATCCCCGCATTGGAGAAGTGAGAGGCATGGTAGGCCTTGATAATTTAAACTAGGCTTACGCTGGCCTATCACGCGATGCGTTCTGCTTGTCTGCGCATGCCACACCCTCCCTACTCAGTTGCTCCGGCCTTCATTGTTGACGCACATGTGCATAGCAGCAGCAATATTCCGCTATACCCGACTCGCACGTTTGTCTGATAGCGCTATAGGAGTATTTTATTTACAAAGGTAAAGAGGAGAAAAAAACAGGGTTTTAGAATAGTGCCTTTATAACAGACTTCTCGTTTTTTCTGGAGTTGTCATAGATCTAAGTGGACTCCACTGTAATAGGTCAAGCCACAGACCCAACACGTCATTCCATCTGGTACCTCCAAAGATTCTCTACCTATTACAAGTGCATCACGGCGTCACTTTTCGCCCGATTCTGTTACTTTTAGTTCGCATGACTCAGCAGCCGGCCGGAGCTCCCCGGCCTGGGGTCACGGGGTTAATGAGCCCTGAAGCCACTATGCCGGTGTCGGTTAGGAAGTTCGCATTTTTGACCATGTTTAAAACGATATAACTTCTTCCCCATCTCACACAGAAAACCATTACGCAGATGTACTAAAAGCTCAATGTCTTGAGATTTATTCTGCGTTAGAATGGTTAATTTCTGTGCCTTAGTTTTTGTTCTAGACAAGTGTTTGTAGAGTACCCAATTTGTCCTATTTTAGTTACAAACTTATGAATAATGATTGTTAATTTTAAAAAGGCACGACTACGAATATCATGTCTTTTACCATGAGAAATCTTAAATCTGCGCGAGTAGAAATAGTCAAGTTATAAGAGAAAAAAGATGCACATCTGCATTTTTTAACTAAAGACGATCAGCGTTAGCTCTTGCTCTACCATTAAACAAGAGAAAGTTACTCTGCATTTGTTCATGAATCATGTTGGGTCTGTGGCAGCCTGTATACAACTAAAAAGATATAATATAAAAACCGTATGAACACATGGTGTAGAGATAAACTTCTTGTATGGAATAAAAAATAATGACAGCTAACACATTCATTCTTAGTTTTTGTGTCGGAAATATGCGCGGACACAATTATGAATGTAAAGAAATCAGTCACATTGTCAGTTATTGCAAATGGTCATGATAGAAATGAAAAATAAAGCTGGAAAAGTCTGGTGCTGATTCAGTGTCCCTGGAAAGCTAGAAATTATTCTTATAACCCAATTACGAAAAGTCATCCCTATTATTCAGTCAACTTACAAAACTTAGACTTAGCGTTTTAAGAAAAGTAAGGAATTTCTGGAGTGTAACAAATATTGTTCGTGTATTACATTGAAGATGTATTCTGGCACTAAAATCGATTTGTACTTTTCATAGAGAAACTTCACGGTAACTTTTATAAACTTTTGAGAAAGTATGCAAATATTCACAATTATATTAGACACATAAAGTTGTATTTGGAGGAATTATTTCATAGAGCGAATTGTGCACCCGATGAATAAAGTTGCAAAATTACAGCTTTCTGTTATATGCGCAGATACCATCTTTTCAGAGTATCTGCACCAATGTTATGTCGTTCATGTTCCAAAAGTTCGACAGATTTTGTCAAGGCCTTTTTCTATATATTGATTTTTTTTCATTCACGCAAGTCAAAAAAAAATTACAATTTAGCATTGCCGACTTCAGCGCGTCTAACGAAATAACCAGACAAGTTACAACGTCCGTTCTTTTTTGAGTCTCAAGAGCAGAAACGCATGCTTTGGGTGCACTAAATGAGAATTACCATAAATACAAGATACACCTTAAATTGTACGTTGAAAAGTACCAAAAATTCAGTCGGCCCAGACAGAGCGGCGACAGGGAGCTGACCCCCGTGACCCCGACGTGATAAGGCGCTCGGCGGGGAACCCCCCCCCGGCAACTAAAATTCCACCGCCGGTGCGCCGTGGCATACATACGATCTTTGGTACCTCTACGGTCTTATAAAAATAGTCTGTGGGTATCCCAGGTAGTGATGACATCAAATTACTAAAATTAGCAGCCAATCAGGAAGATGCGTCGTTCTACGTTTACAGACCTGCCACTCTATGAAACCTCAAAATCAGGATCTCAGGGAGAAAAAATCGGGATTTGGTGAAAAAAATCGGGATCAACAGCAAATCACCAAGGTGACTGCCAAAGCTGACTTACAATTTTTCCAGGGGTGTCCATAAATTACTAGGCCTCTATGCCCTCTGTTTGTCTTTGTTTGTTTGCGTGCGCGGGCGCGCGCGTGTGTGTGTGTGTGTGTGTGCGTGCGTGTGTGCGTGCGAGCGAGTTATCATTATTTTTTGTAAATCCTGAAGCATCGCATCAAGCATTCAGAGTCCGAGTGTCTATACTCCCCCCCCCCCCCTACCCCTACCAATAAGTCCCGAAATACATGAACTTAAGTTGACCCCGTCAACGGATGGTCCCCGACACGCAGAACTCACACGGTGATGTCATGTCACGTGACGCAAATGCACGATTGAAACAATTTTTTTACTGACGGGTCCGACTAACTGCACGTTCACACAAAACACTTGGATGAGCGACAGTCGTTCTACTTCTAGGATAACGATGGTGGCCGACCGACCAAATATACAGTAACAAATCTCTTCCCTCATAATGCGTTCAGACTAAAGCAACGACAACAGCCGTATGTTAGTCTTGTCAGCGCAGTTACATGTAGTTGTGTAAGGGTTAGAAAGACTGTCGTTCGGCCAAGTGTTTGATGTGAACGCCCAGTTACCAGACCTCGGACAAGGCTTGTTTTGAAAGTAACAGCGGAACTACGAATATTATCAATTATTTTTGTATCATGTCCCAAACTGTAACAGTTACCAGGCTATCATTGGAGAATCCTGAGTGCGGGCAAAGATCCCACACAACTTAGGGCGAGTCAACTACTAAATGCGGCATCCAGGGTTGGTGATTTTCTTTATTTAAATCGGATTTTTTTTTTTTTTTTAAAATGTCGACACAGTTTGGGATTTTTGGTGGCTAAAAGTATGTTCTTTTAGTGCAAAATGCATTGTCTTTATTTTAACTAATGATTAATTTAAGCAACTGCAATTTTAGAAAGCCTTAATCTGCTATATCAGTGAATTATGGCTACAGACAAAAAAATGAAGAAAATGTCAGTCTAAAAGGAAGGGGGGGGGGGGGGGGTAATTATGCATAGATAAACTTGCATTTTATTTTTATTACAGTGTGTGTGTGAGCACGCGCTTGTGTTTGTCGAAAAAGAAAAAGAAAATGCTAATTTCAATTTTGAAAAAAAAGTAAATTGAATACTGTATTATTTTACTACTTACAGTGACAGGGGGGGGAAGCAGACTTTTAAGCAATTTTAGTCTACTAAACCTTATATCTGTTTTATAAAACCAAGGAAAGGAATTCTGAATGTTTAAAGATGTAAAAACAGAAAACATTTTTTTAAAGTGATTTAAATCACTGAGTTTTATTTTTTAAATAAAGTTGATTTAAATATAAAAAAATCAACTGATTTAAATCGACCCGATTTAAATCAACCCAACCCTGGTTTTCAATTATGAAAAAAAAGTAAATTGAGAACTGTATTATTTTACAGTGACAGGGGGAAAGCAGACTTTTAAGCATGATTATATTAGTCTACTAAACCTTATATCGGTTTTTAATAAAACCAAGGAAAGGAATTCTGAAAGTTTAAATATGTAAAAACTGAATACATTTTTTTGAAAATTATTTTTAAAATCAAATTGATTAAAATTTTTAAAAAATCAACTGATTTAAATCAACCCAGCTCTGATTTCAATTATGGAAAAAAAAGTAAATTGAATACTGTATTATTTTACAGTGAAAGGGGGGAAATCAGACTTTTAAGCATGATTATATTAGTCTACTGAACCTTTTATATCTGTTTTATGAAACCAAGGAAAGGAATTCTGAATGTTGAAATGTGTAAAAACCGAATAAAAATAATTTAAAAAAAAAGTGATTTAAATCACTGATTTTTATTTAAAAAATCAAGTTGATTTAAATTTAAAAAATCAACTGATTTAAATCAACCCAACCCTGGCGGCATCGATATTTCGGGAAATAGTGCTCAGAGTTCCTACTGACAAAAAGTTCAGATGCTTCCCGCGGTAAAGGAGAAGACAGAGTAAGTTTTTAGAAAAATCCGGCACAACAGCAGACTGGGACAAAAATCGGGATACACGCGATCAAAATCGGGAAAATCGGGATGCCTGAGATTTAGGGCAAAAAATCGGGATGCTTGAGATTTGGGGCAAAAAATCGAGATATCCCCACTAAATCGGGATGAGTGGCAGGTCTGCGTTTAGAAGCATAGAATCTATGTGATGCAGCTAAGTTTAAGTTACTCAAATAAGAGTAGTTTATTAGTAGTGCATTATTACTCAGATGATCTTACTGTCTGTTAGTGTTGTCGAAAGGCCACCTCTATTCTCACCCGGAGTGAGAATAGTGCAGGCGAGTCTTGTGGCTATTCTCACCCGGTGCGCGTTCACCAAATTTTGCGTCAACCCTAAACCACAGAATTCTACACTGTGATAACAGAAAAATTGTAGAATTCTGTGCCGTGAACAAACGTTCCATCACAACTGTAGCCTACTAAAAGCGTACATCTGTGGGCAGTGGAGAGAGAGAAAGAGAGAGAGGAGTAGCGCGAGAATTTCCGGGCAAAACAAAATGGCGACCCGCGTAGTTCGGCTCGATTCAAAAAGTTAAATAGCCGTAGCATCTTTGTAGACAACCAAATTAATTTACTTTTGTGTTTTAACATCATTTTTTAACTTTGTTTTGGTCAATTTGATCGTCCACACCGATAGACAGTATTCAGAAAGAGACAGAGAGAGAGAGAAGAGGGGAGGAGTTGATCTTGCGAGAACTTCCGGGCGGGTGAGAATAGCCACTTTCGCAAACGAAATCTAAAATTGAATTACAAGTTACAGTCTACAGTGCGACTACAGTAGCCTACACTTAATCTACACACTACCTACACTACACAAAACTTACTATTCAAGATTGTGATCCGAATTTGGGTTAGCATGAGCTCTCTGCCTGTAGTATTTTTTCTGGGGTAACTTTGCATCCATCTTGAAACACAGAGGAGGAATCCCAAAATATTGATCAGTATGTTCCTTCTTCTAGCCTACACCGCTAACAACATTGCATTATATTGCATCTATAGAGGCTTGAGATCTTGGTCTTTGCATGCACAATGCACACCGGAAGTAAGAAAACGAAAGCAAATTGTGCCCTGTTGGGTTGATCTTAAATAAATTTTAAAGTTCTGTCTAGTTGAGTTTACCAATAAGGGAGGTTACTCAAAAAAATAAAATCCATAGCATTTGGAGTTTGGAGTTTGGTTGGATTGGAGTTTGGAGTCCAGCCACACTAAAATTTTAACGCTACAATACACAACAAGTAGGTTTTGAAGTTGAAGACAAGTTTACAGTTTAGTAAAGGTGCCTGTTCCTCTGCCGAGCAACTTTTAAAAGAATAAATCAGCAAGCTGCAAGCGTAAGGGTGAACTGGATTCTAATCTTAGATCTATCATAATACTAGTACTATAGACTCCTTTATTAATTTTTCCCTGTCTTCCAGACTTCCAGAGCTTCTCCAGTGACGGCCAGGGTTACCGTTGCCATGCCATTAATAATTAGAAATCTAGATCTAGATTCTAGATGTAAATTAATTAAATCTAAACTCTAGATAGATTTAGAATTTATTCTTTATCTAGATCTAGATTCTAGATTTCTAGATATCTAGAAAAATCTGGTTCCCGTTTAGGAATACTAGAAATCTAGTTGGGACCCCCCGGACAATTACTTCTGGTTCTAAACAATGAATCCAGGTTTCTTTTTGATGCGCATGCGTTCCAATAGTATAGACTTTATTCAGCCTATCCACCTAGATTTCTAGATATCTAGAAAAATCTGGTTCCCGTTTAGGAATAGATCTACTAGAAATCTAGTTGGGACCCCACAGACGATTACATCTGGTTCTAAACAATGAATCCAGGCTACTTTTTGATGCGCGTGCGTTCCAATAGTATAGAGACTTTATTCAGCCCATCCACCTACAGTGGAAACCATTATATATATAGATCTAGAACTAACAGGCCCGGTAATAACGGCGATTCCTGAAATTTTTTTCTTACTTTTTGTCTCTGTTAAAAGTTCGGCAATAATAGGGCCTCATCGGAGCCCAATCGGTTATAGCAGGGACGAAGGTTTGTTCATAATGTGTAAAAAGAAAGAGAGAGAGAAACGCAGGGATGGAGAAAGCTCACGCAAGCCACGCCATTACAAACTCACACAGCAGGTGAAGCGAGAGAGGGTTGGGGTGTGCTGCAGACTTTGATCTAGCCCTAGCCTAGCTACTCACACCCAATATGTCATGCGCAAGCCTGCCGCATGGACAAAACCCCTATTCGTGGCGTACTTGTGGGAAGGGAAACTACTCATGAATAAATACAGCTGGATTAGTCAACGAATGCTTACTTCCCTTGCATTTCTGATTTAACAGGGATCTGACAGGACGTTTTCTCTGGTCCCACCATCCCTGTTACATCAGGTTTCCACTGTTGTAATTGCTAAACATCAAATTATGGTAAAATTCAGGGGGGGCTGAAACCCCCCTTGATGTTTTTGTTAGGTCAGCCCCCCCCCCCTTAAACCCTCCTTGCCTTGTTAAAAACAAGTGAAATTTTACTGCTCTTTTTGTATGGCTAGATCTACTGATAAAACCATCAATACCGATTATTTAAATCAGTAGGCCTATTGATATCCAGCACTCTGTTTGGATGATGTCAAGTCTAAACAGACGGGACCCAGATTCTTAAGTTGTACCGACATCTCTAGGTTGAATAGTTTCTTTTGAGTTTGAGTGAGAGGGCTTTTAAAGTACGAGTCAAGTCACTCGTCACTCCGTCAGTTCATTCTCGAAGATTGTCTGAAGAATCTCGTTCCTTAACGCTCTACGTATAACCTAACTTGACTCTGTCTAATCCGGAATCCCTTGCTAGCCATGGCTAGTCTACATTAGGTTTGGGTTGTTGTACTATACTTCAAAGGAATCAGGATGATGAGAAACGGGTTAGAGATAATTTTTATGTTTGATGGTTATGTCTACGGAGGAACTATATCTCTAAATCTAGATCTAGAGTATTTAAAGGCTATTAAAATGTTTGGTGCACACTGTGCACCATCAATACCGATTATTTAAATCAGTAGGCCTATTGATATCCAGCACTCTGTTTGGATGATGTCAAGTCTAAACAGACGGGACCCAGATTCTTAAGTTGTACCGACATCTCTAGGTTGAATAGTTTCTTTTGAGTTTGAGTGAGAGGGCTTTTAAAGTACGAGTCAAGTCACTCGTCACTCCGTCAGTTCATTCTCGAAGATTGTCTGAAGAATCTCGTTCCTTAACGCTCTACTTATAACCTAACTTTACTCTGTCTAATCCGGAATCCCTTGCTAGCCATGGCTAGTCTACATTAGGTTTGGGTTGTTGTAATACTTCACAGGAATCTGGATGATGAGAAACGGGTTAGAGATAATTTTTATGTTTGATGGTTATGTCTACGGAGGAACTATATCTCTAAATCTAGATCTAGAGTATTTAAAGGCTATTAAAATGTTTGGTGCACACTGACGAAAAATAATCCTCAGTGAACTTTTTTTTGGGTTTGGTTTGATATAAAATAGATTATATATTGTTGTTAATTACATCATGTATAGATCTCTAGTATTATCATTGGTGTGAGGTAAATATATCATACCTTACTGTTGGTCTCTTCATTACCAACACAGTCTAAGGGACATGTATGCCATGTAGGCCTAAACTTGCGCTCTTTACTACCATGTATGTGTCACGACGCTGTGGAATCAGGCGTTCGTAAATTTTTGGACATGTGGAGTTATTGGTATACAGCATGTTCTATTGTCTTGCTTTTGGTGAAAAAAATACTCATCTATCATGAAGAGTAGAAGTCGAGATATTTGCGATTGAAGAAAGTGGGGGTCGCCTGGTTTAAGAGGTAAAATTAATTAGCGAGAAAATGGCCTCCAAAGTTTGGCAACTTCCAAAGCTTAAGAGTCCTTTGAAACTGCAAATTAAAATTTTTGTGCCTTAAAGCAACATTTTTTAGTGAAATCCACACAGAAATGTGTTTTTATATGGACCTTAAAGGTGTTGAGTCCAAAAAGAAATTAGGTAAAAATGGCCAAACAGACAGAAAAATTACAATTTTTTAAATTTCATTATTTTGACGAACGCCTGATTTCACCAAGATTCCTCACATATTAAATAGAATCTTAACCAGTTGCCTAGCTCATGACACATGCTTTCTGTGCACAGCCAATTATTTATGAACAGTGCTTTTTGTCTTTTGTTTGAATGTTGTAATAATAATTTTCAAACTGTTTAAATTTTGCCCTCTACTATAGGCATCATCACTTGTGGACCTGCATTATGTTGCAACAAGGGGAATCCCTCAGCTTACTGGCTTGTGTGGTCAAATGTCGCCTTGGAGAGGTCAAGGATGAGTGCTCAGCTTGTGGCATTGTGTTGCGTCCAGATCAAGGAATTGTTCTCACCCACGGCTCTGTGCTGGCAGATCTTATTCTTCAAGACGATGCGCTGAAAGATATGGTGAAAAGTGGGCAGTTTATAGATGGAATATGTTTGAAGGACTGTGAGTTTGATGTACTTTTAGACAGGAGATGGTGTGAGACGAGCAAGGGTCAAGTTGTGTGGCCAGTGGCAGCTTCAGACGCTTCATACATGAAAAGTCTCCGCAATGGGAGTGTAACATCATATACGAAAGTTCACAGCAAATTTCTCGGAGCATTTAGAAATGATCATTTCCACCAGACAGTCAGTTCTCTTATGCCAAAAAGTAACTGGAAATTTGCAAATGATGTCTCAGATGAAAGTTTGAGTATGGAGGAGTCGGAAAAGGAAACTTCTACTTCCAAGTCAGCCCTTGATGAAAGTGAAATTGCTTTCCAGCTCTTAAGTTATTTCTTGGTATTAAGGATAGCGCCCATAACATTACATCAGAATGACGGTGTCAAAAATGGTCTGGAAACATTTGTGAGTGAGAGAAGTGTGTGTTCTGCCGGGGATGTCGCTGAGCTTATTGCGACGCCATTTGGAGGGCTCAGTCCGGGCGTGTTCTTTAACTCCTTCAGCCGCGGAGTGGTCAGCAACGTCAGCGGGCCGCGTAACTGCTGGATACTGACAGACGCTCGCTGCATTCCTGGGTCAGAGGGCGCTCCTCTCTTCACGAGTGGGAAGGGTGAATCTGGCAGGTAAAATAAATCAGCTCTTACACACGTCTTGATTCTTACTCATGAAATGTCGTCACTCAGTTTCTTAATTGTTGCTTCACGTTGTATTGCACAAGTCACATATGACATTAGAATTAAAATTCATGCCAATCTTTGGGATGGTTTACAATTCTCCTTCTCAAAATGCATAATTAGCAGCCATGACAGAGTTTTACACTACTGAGCAGTCGATTTGAACAGTTTACTGACTGATTTGTAAACTATAAGATAGCAGGTCTCTAAGGTGCTATTGGAATTTGAGACTTGTTTTACTGCTTTTTTTCTTGAGAAATCAATATCTGTTAAAGATATAGTGTTGATGAAGAGCTTTTTCTTCCGAGCTAACAGAGGTAGATATATACAATTTGTTTGCACTTCAAGCTTCTTCTCTATTTATGTAAGTTGGAAAAAGAAAGTTATAGTTTTAGTTCTGCTGCTTTTATAAGAAGGTGCCATGGATAGGTCCTTCTTTTTTATTACTGTCCTTCTCGTTGATTTTAACTTTCCCTCTAGCTTTTTCACACCTCCTAATGGCCATTATTTCCCCAGTGTTCTTTTCTGTTACTCTAGAGCAGCTAACAAATTTCCATCTTGATGACGTTTCAGGCATCTGACAGGTATTGTTGCAGCATCTCTGTGCTGGAAGAATAATGAATGGGTTGGCTTCTCTGTGGCTTGTAGTCTAGACAGTATCATGCACTCACTGACGCAACAAGTTCAAAGACTGCATCCAGGACGTTCGATGGCAGCTCTGGGGTGGACTGATTCCTTGAGTAGTGTTGCTGCTTGGAGACGCCTCTCTGTGCCTCATGCGGGTAATGGTAAATGATTTGTATGACAATGTGTGTGTGTGCGTGGGGGAGGGGGAACATGTTCAAATACGCACACTCTCAGGGCACGCGCACACACACTCACACACACACAAACACACACACACACTCACACACACAAACACACACACACACATACATGTACACACTAATTTGGTTAAATTGAGTTGTTATCAACCCAGTAGTCTTTTACGTCATGTGGTTCTCCCTACTCCCTATACGCTCTGCCTCTGAATGCAAACAGTTTTTAACAATCTTAGCTTCAGCTAATATAACTGCATTTAAGTTTAAGGGACATCATTTTTTTCATGCTATAATCATGATTCCCAGGTTTAAGTTTGTAATATGGTCTCTTTACATTTGTTTTTGCACCTGTTCACAGCATCAAAGGACTGGTTGCTAGCGACGACTGTTCTGGTTCAGGTCGGAAGCACGTGGGGGTCAGGGGTCATTGTCCACCAAGGTGAAGGTCTCATCCTCACCTGCTCACATGTGGTCAAAGATGCAGACTCTCATTCTGGTAAATGGAAACATTGAAATGAAGTGTTTTTGAAAAGTTTTTAATGCATCGTTTTTGTGCACTACTCTGTTTTTATTGTGTCTGTGTACTAGTGTATGTTTTTGTGGGGTGTGTGTGTGTGTGTGTGTGTGTGTATGTTTTTGTGGGGGGTGTGTGTGTGTGTGCGTGTGTGTGTGTGTATGTGTGTGTGTGTTTAATATGGCATGTGTGTGTTAGTGAGGGAAGTGCATCTTGTATGTTTTAGGAAAATGACCACAAGGTGGT
Organism: Aplysia californica; assembly: GCF_000002075.1. Lineage (NCBI taxonomy): Eukaryota > Metazoa > Mollusca > Gastropoda > Aplysiida > Aplysiidae > Aplysia > Aplysia californica. The sequence goes on along the minus strand of NW_004797483.1, from coordinate 67,280 downwards.
GTTCAGGGAAAGAGACAGCACTTTATGATGGACATGAACTAGAGAGAGTGAAAGATTGTGATTTTGTATGACTGCCACTTTGTATGTAGGCTATGTACTTCTTGTCAGTGTCCTGCCTATAACAGTATATCTGCCAAATTAGGTCAGACACTTTTTTTGTCTCAAGTTTAAGTACATGTATATTAATTTTTAAGGTGTGATATTTTTATTAATGTAATGCGCATTGAACATTTTTTTAGAAAATGGAAATGCGCTGCTTAAATGCTATTTATTTTTATTATTATTGTTAGCCACATTTTAAAAAATTCAGACAAAACCGATAGTTTTTTACATGAAATTGTCTGGTAATCAATTCGCATACAACACCAATAGTAAGAAAGAAATTAAGAAATGTTCTTAAAATCAGTATTCATGCACATGCACAGATAGAGTCGGACACCTACATACTACATTATATATACTGTGTACTTTAAATTTCTGAGAGTATATATATTATTATTTTTTTAACATGGCAGTTAATAAATTTAAGGAAACAAAAGTTTCAGTTTTTCAGGTTGTCAACTACAATGATTTTTTCTTCCTTCTTTTCTCTCTGATCTGATAACTGGACCACTTTGATTTGCTTCAGTCCTTGTCAGGGCTTGCGGTGGCTCAGAGCACTACAAAGCGGAGGTGTTGTACCGCCAGAACCCCGTGGACGGACCATTTGACGTGGCGGTGCTGAGATGCCGCAAGGCAACGGCCCAATCATCTGCGTCATCAGCATTGTCCATTGTAAAACCTGTTGTTGGTGAGGAGAACTGTCTTTTAGCTCCATCGTAGCAGTCTTTTGGGGGTTGCAAGGAGGCAAGGCTTTTTTGAAGTTTGAACAGTTGATTTGGCCCTTCATCAGCTTTTCCTAGATTTGTAGCGACAGTTTCTAGAAAAATCACCTGTTCTATAAACAACCACTACCCATTTCCCCACTTGATGTGGGTATTTTTCTGATACTGCTCAGAGTTAATATTTTCTAGAGTCAATTTTTTTTTCCATGAACCAAACTTTTTTCACGGAACATTTTTTGGGGCATTGTGCAGGGTTTTGTTTCTAATGTCAGTGTCTCTCTGTGTTTTGCCCTCCCCCTTCCCTTCTCCCTCCCACCTCTCACCTATCACCTCCTACCACAGGGCAGCGGGTGTACGCTGTGGGCCACGCTGTGTTCAGCGCTGACTCTGACCTACCACCCTCAGTTTCTGCAGGCGTCGTGTCCAAAATTGTCTGTTCTGGAGGTCAGCCCGTCATGGTGCAGGTGAGTCTTCTCAATTTGCATATATGTGTCCCTGCCGGTCAATATCAGTCATATGAAGGAAATTTCAAAACTGGGTTAACATTATTTTTTAAAACTATCACCTTTTCCCTACGTTGGAGCAAAGATTTTCTACTAGTGGAGAATCTTTAGCTGAAGCAAAGGTGGCCCTGAGGTAATGGTTCTAAAAATAATCTCACAGCTACACACTAGCAAGATCCAAATTCCCATACCACGTCACCCCAGCTCACAACAAACCACACACACTTCCAAAATAAATCAAAATAAAATATTTATAGTCGATTATAGTTGTTTATTTTTATCTTAAGTGAAGCAGAAGACATCAAACTTTCAATATATCCAAAACACAAAAATTTCATGGAAAGTCACTTTTTTTGCCTTTCGAGCCTTGTAGCTGATAATAGCAGAGTGTGTCTTACGACTGATGTTGAGTGGGGCAGACAGATGTATGCAAATATATTGAAGTTGTCGATACACAAATGGGCCCAGTCCACTCAAGTTTATATTTCAGGAGGAGCTTAAACTGCGAAAAAAAAATTTTTTAAGGAATACTCAACCATAAGGTTTTCTACATTTGTTTAAAGAATATAAAATCTGTTAAGCTAGCAAGTCTTACGAAAGATCTAATAAAAGGAAAAGTGCAGATAGTTGGAGGGTGTCACTAGCAGGTTTTATTTTGAATTCCCTCTGTTGTCTCTGTCCGTCTGTCTTAACTTTGTCCTTGTATTTCATGACTATTATTGTATAAGTCTGCTTCTCTTTATTCTTTTATTTTGTCAACTTGGATCCCATTCTAGTTTGTTCATTTTTTGTGTGTCTGTTTTGTGTTATGTTCTTTGTGTGCGGGTCCACATGTACGCATTTAGTGTCTGTTGTTCTCCATCCATCGGGCCACATGTATGCGTTTAGTGTCTTTGTGCTGGTGGGTGGTTGGTGGGTGCTCTAGTGTTGTTTGCTCCTTCTTTCCTATCAAACACCTATCATCCTGATCTCTCCTCCTTCTTTTTTATGTTTGTTACTCTCTTGTAACACCTCTAGTCTTCGGCACTTGTATGGCCTTATTGTGTTGCAAGTGCCATAAAACTCTTTCTAAAACTAAAAAAGTGTCTTTGTTGTTCTCCATGCATCAGTCCACATGTGCGGTCCACCCAGGGGCCAGCGGGGGTCCTCTGCTGTCTGCCAGCGGTCAGCTGGTTGGGATTCTTGTCTGTAACACCAGGTACGTGGTGCTCATCTCTTTTTTTCTTTTTTTCCCCTTTTTCCCCTCAAGTGTTTGTAGAAAGAAAAGTTCTCTGCGTCACTTTTCGCCCGATTCTGTTACTTTTAGTTAGCATGACTTAGCAGCCCGCCGAAACTCCCTGGCTCGGGGTCACGGGATTAATAAGCTCTGAACCAACTTTGACAGTGTCGGTTAAGAAGTTCACATTTTTGTCTTGGTTTGAAATGATATAACTTCTTCCCCTCCGCACACATCAAACCACTACACTGATGTACTAAAAGCTCAATGTCTTTGAGATTTATTCTGTGTTAGAATGGTTAATTTCTGGGCCTTAGTTTTTGTTCTAGACAAGTGTTCGTAGAGTACCCAATTTGTCCTATTTTAGTTACAAACTTATGAATAAATTGTTGTTTATTTAAAAACGGCACGACAGATCTCTCCAAAATCTATGTTAAACTGACTACGAATATCATTTCTTTTACCATGAGAAATCTTAAATCTGCACAAGTAGTTATAGTCAAGTTATAAGAAAAGAAAGATGCACTTCTGCACTTTTTAACTAAAGACACTCAGCGTTAGCTCTGGTTTCACTAATAAACAAGAGAAAGTTACTCTGCGTTTGTTCATGAATCATGCTGTGTCTGTGGCAGCCTGCATACAACTAAGATGTGTCCCCAACGTGATAAGGCGCTGGTTCCCCGCTGCAACTAAAATTCCCTGCCAGTGCGCCGTGAGTTACTCTAACTCTTTAATTTTTTGTCTCTTTTGAAGAATGCAGAATTTGTAACCTGAGATTGTAACTGTAGTTTTCAGCAAAACTAACGCTACAACAACAGTGTCTACTACTTCTGCTGCCAGGGAAAATTGTTATCGAGTATCTCAGTCTTTCTGCTGGGATAGTGTATTCCCTCTCGGCCGGAGTGGGCCCTGACAGGCGTTGTCGAAGCCTGCCTTCTATATGGTGTAGATTGCATCAATGGGAGCATAAAAACACCTACGTTTAATTTGTTTTTCCTCTCTCCTCTCTTCTCCGCAGAGACCAGAGCAACAGTAGCTGCTTCCCCCACGTCAACATGAGTGTGCCGGCCGTGGCCGCCTGGACCGCTGTGCAGAAGTACAGGAGGACCGGAGGTGATCACATTACACCTGTTAAATATTATCTTCATCTGACCTTTTTTTAAAGTCATTGCCGTCTTTGTTGTTGTTAATTCAGAAGCCTTTGGACATGTGTCCTTTGGCCCATACCAAAATGTTATTTTGCTTAGAAAGAGAAGTATTTGTATGAATTACATGGATGGGCATTTTGATATTAATGGTAAACATATTACAGTAGAGTCCACGAATCTCGAACACGAAAATCACGAATTCTCGGGTATCTCCAAATAATGCTCGGTCCCGTTTCAGTCCATTGATTTCTTTGTATTGACTTCACAGAGTTCTTTAACACTCGGAACACGCGACACTCGAATTTCGAACAAATTCACTTTGCATTCTCAACTAAAGACTAGGCTTTACAGCCCTTCTGGCCGCGGGTAGGTGTTTCTTTGTTATTGTTCCAGCCATAACGTGGTCCTTGTCTCACCGCGAGAGGCTGGAGGAAGGGGGGTCGGGGAAGGGGGGGTTGGGGAGTGATCTTGACCACATGACTGGCTCACCACGCGTGCAATCATGCTGTGGGTCGCGCGCGGAGCGGATGGCAAGAGGGACTTCAGGGTAAGCTTCCTGTAAGCCAATAAAACGAGAGGAAAGGAATGACATAGGAGTCGGCTGTGCACACGTGAGATTTTCTGCTTTCCACTTTCATTCATCTTTTTGCTTTCACACCGTCAAAATGTTCATCAGTGGAGCTAACCACGTTAATTGTTTTAAAATTCTTTTTTATATCCCTTGATTTTCTATTTCTTTGTATTTTGTATTTGGGGCTTTCACGGACATGACGAATTACGAACATCTCGAACATTATTTCCAGTCCCCGACGAATTCAAGTTACCCGTGTTTGACTATATTGACTTGCGTGTAACTTTCGATATTGTTCAGATACTGTAGTCATTCAGTTTGTCAAACTCTCCAAGACTACTGTTGCAACAGAGGGAAAATGACAATGCTGGTCTCTACTGCTCTTCTTTTATAAGTAAGTAGATGTGTGTACCTGTAATTCTCATAAACCTATCTCCCTCTTGTGCCATTGTTGCTTAGGGATCTTGTTATTTTCGTTTCAGACAAGCAGCACCTACACAGCCTTCAGCTGCAGAATTCCTATGTCAAGAAGCTGTGGGCTCTGGGCAGTGTGACTCAAGGTAAGTCATGTTGTCATGCAAGACCTGACTTCAAAGAGGACGGGAAAGGGATAAGGAATTTGGGGAGGGGAGCAGCAGGAAAGGGGGGACAGAAAAGGGGAGGAGGAGGAGGAGAAAGAGGGTGAGAGAGGGAAAGGGCAGGTAGGAGATAGGGGGGAGGGGTGTAAATATTCTGCCTAAACTTCCACTGAAGGAGTGCACCTTATTTGCCACCACCTCTCCAGAGTAGGAGGGGGGGGGGGGGGGGCGTCTTCTTTTCTGTACATACTTTATCAGTTATCTTCTGTCTGTCTAGCTCTTTTCAATACATTGTACCATTTTGCTGACTGAGGGTCTGGTCTACTTGAAAATAAATGCACACAGGCCCATAGTGTGAAGCCATCTCTCAAAATGACCTTTTTGTGTCTATTAGGGTGGTAAACTGGAACAAGAAGCGAACAAAACCACCAAAAAGTAGTTTAAAACAGACTGCTTCTATGCTTTTATTACATCAATATTCTTGGAGTTAAGGAGCAGCTCTGTAGGAATAGGTCAAAGTTTTATTTCTGATAAGTCTTTGTGGGGAAAGAAAAAATAGAAATCATGTTGATACAATGATGATTGTGCGGAGGGTGTGCAGGGAAAGCGAGACAGAAACATCAAAGGGGGTTCTGGCATCATGTTTTTTGCTGACTGCCCAATTCTTTGTGTTTGTCACGGTCATAACACAATTATGTGTATTATGTTTTGTTGTTTTGAGAAAATTTCAAAAGTTGAGTACCTTTTGACCAGCAAATGTTAAAATTTTGCAGTCTTTGGATGTTTTAGTCATCATCATCAAGTGTCTTGTCTGGAGCAGACATTTGCAGTTATGGTTCTCCACCCTTCTCTTTCATTGGAGACCGTCCTAAATGAGTTGTTCATTGTGTTGCTGCCCAGGTGTTCAGGCCATCTATGAATCTTTTGCAAGTAGCACAACCTTGCTTCTTGGTTGAGGAAACAAAGCAAATGACAGGCATTTTACAAAAACCAAAAACCTGCCAAAGGTGGTGAAAGCAGTTGTGTTATGTCCGTAATGTGTTACTGTTGTGGCAAGAACTTCTGAGACAAGGTGAGTGTAGTAACCTCAAACACTCTACAGCGTCTCAGTGGTGTAAGGGAGTTCTGGTTCACAATAAATGTCAAACATTTGTCAGTGACATGGCGTTTAGGTGGGTGGTCACTAGGGTGTGTCCTTGAGCAAAATGCGATAATTCTAGCTCAGAAGACAGGGCGTTTCACAATGGGGACCAGCAATGGCGTGTATGGAGTGAATGTATGCATGTACAGTCAGGCACAAAAACTTGAACTCATGGAAAACTCAAAACCACGATTAGCTCATACTATTTGCCATTCCCTGGCTGATATCTCTTTGATATTTTATTATTCAGTTTACTAGATTTATGGATCTGCTTACATTTGTCAACCCCCCAGAGTTTTTGAGTTATCTATGCCTGACTGTATCTATGTAATTATGTACCGTATTTATTTATGTATGTATAGTATATGTTGCGGCTTTGTAAACTATTTCCCCTTGGGAATAAGTAGAATTGGAATTTTATTTTTAATTTATCACTATTTACAGGGAATACAACCACGTGTCAGAGCAGACTCTGACTTTGTCCCTGTGTTGTGGTGACTGGTCACATTCCTCACTGTACCTGGAAGTCTTTCAACTGGATTCTCAGTGACACTTTGTTGGTGAACCTTTATTAAGGCTGTGGGGTTTTCTTTACAATGCTTTCAACCACGTTAATATTTTGTGAACTTTGTTTTTTCTGGGGAAATAGATATCTTTTTAACATTCTTTTGTTTGTTTGGGGATTTTTTTGGGGGGGTTGTTAATCTTTGTTTTCATCTTTTTTATACACGACACATTTTTGTACAGATTTGATTAAATCTTTCCCCTCTTTCTTTTTTTGACTTATTCATTTTTGCTGTTTACATTTTTAAAAGACATTTTTGGGGGAAGATTAATCAGGTTTGTGCGGATGTCGGTTGTAATCGGAATTCATTGATGCCCTTCTCTCTGAGATTTGTTTTTCCATTTTCTTTTTTTATACAGAATGTTGTATGACCTTTTATTATATATAATTGTAGATGTACTGAGCGTGTGGTATGAAAGGGTGATGAGAGTGTGAAAGTGATCTATAGTTTCATAGATAAAAAGAGTGAAAGAAATTTTGAGTGTGCTGGATCTATTAGTCAGGGTTAAATTTAGAGTGAAGTCTGTTTTAACTGAAATCTGTGTGGCCTTCGGATTTTATTCGATTTAGTGATGTTTTCATTTCAGAGAGGTTGCTCAAATAGCAAAGAAAAAAATTGGGGATTTTATTCTTTTTTCCTGTTTTTTGCTGTGTTCAGATTAAGCGGACTCCACTGTACTGTACGTTATTTTGTCAGAACATTACAGTTCTCAAAAGACAACACAATAAAAGGAACAAGTTTGTTTGGTACCTGTATATGACTTTTTGACTTTATTGAATGTCAACTGTGGACATCGCCATCACATTCGATAGGCCTGAATATATAAGTTAGGTTCAAAATTCTGATTCAAGGGTATTTTATTATCATGCATTACAAGCCAGGCATTCCACAAATTGGTTACATCGTGTCATAATAATAATAATAATAATAATGATAATAATAATAATGATAACGATTATTATTATTATTATTATTATTATTATCATTATTTTGGGTACATGGTGTATTACTTCACAGTTTACAGTCTACAAGATAAAAAAGTAGGTCTATTTACATAACGCACTTCTGATAGACTTCAGTAAGATTTCTCAAGGGAGAAAGTTCAAAGTTCACAGTTATCTTTTTTGACACAGTGGGAATCACAAGGAATTAGATAGATAGGCAGACGTTGTTGAACCGTTCGGCCGTAGAGCAAACGAAAGCAACAGCTCCCCAATAGGAAGTAAACAAGGGCACGGTTAAGATGGCACGACAGTACGTAGGAGAAAAACAAGTCTTCAGAAAATTAGACGTATATATGCAAGTAAAACAAGATCTTTACACAAAGAAAAAAAAAGTGAAAAACCATCAGTTGACTTTGCTTATAGTAAAAGTCAATTTTTTAAAATGTAGGTGTTTTACACTCCCATCAACACAATTTCGATCTTTTACAAGGCGGGCTTGACCCTGCTTGTCAAGGCCAGGTCACACTGAGAGGGAGAAAATGTCCCAGCAGAAAAACCAAGATTCTTGATAAAAAGTCTCCCCACACGGGAATCGAACCCCGGTCTTTCGTGTGCCACGGCAAAGGGTGTAAGAACTACACCACAGACACCAGTAAAGTGAACTCTGATCAAACAATTGCTTTATATTTTTACAGAATGACACCTTTGATTTGTTATTTTTTATTCCCTTTTATAGTAGAGAACAAAAGGGGAAATCGGTCAAGCTTTTCTGCTTGAATAAATTGATGATTTTCTCAATTTCCCAAGACATCATTCTCAGCAAAGTCCACTGTGGTCAGATTATACATTCAAATGTTAGTGAGAATAAGAAGAAAAAAGTAGACTATCTATGGGTCTAAGAAAATGACTAAGAAAACTAATGCTGAAGAGTATACGATATCAACAGGGGAAGAAGGATACTTGGCATTCTCACGCCACACAATTGCCTCATCCAGTCTCACTGCATTCAGTCTTTACATTCCACACAATAAGATGCAATGAATGGGACATTTCACATCTCAAAGTAGAAAAGCTATTAATAATAATAATAATAATATAATTTTACAATAGCATATTATTACACAATGAAAGAACAACTGTTACATCCCAAAATGGAAAAGCTACCCTATAATTTACCCCCCCCCCCCCCCAAAAAAAAAAAAAAAAAATTTTTTAAATAAAAGAGAGTGGGAACAGTGTTCATATTCGTTTTACCAAGAGCATTTAAACATGTTGACAGCTAAAAGTTTGTCTTATTATAAGTTAAGCACACACACTTCACCACTGTGCTGAATGCAGTAACAAACCAGTGGCCCCAGTTCTCACTCAGAATATCGTCCAATATGTATCACAATTGATCAATAAACAGAAGCCCTCTTCCTATTGCACTTAGCTTGGGCCTCACAGATAAAGTACGCTGCACTAGACAGAATCACCAGTAGACCGTAGTAGAAGTTATCATCACCGAGAACAAACAAGACCAGGGGGGGGGGGGGGGAACTGAGGAGCTTTGATATAAAAGTATAAAAGTAGCCACATTGCTCCAGGAAACATTTTATCAGCAAGCTCTTCAAATGTTCTACTAAGCTTAGAAACCAAAAATTTTCAGGAGAGAAAAAACACTTTCATTCTTCTAAAAATTGCACCAAAGCTATCCTTCTTTTCTGGCTTTTTCCCCCCCAACATTTAAAATTTGAATTTCCACAAACTATTTCTCTTGTACATGCAACTGATACCAAAAAGAAACTGCAATAAAATAATTTTTTTCTAAATTTTTAGATTTGTACCCAGTCTGAAGAGCTGGTCGACAATTGATTTTAGGACAATAGTAACATTAACGTTGAAGAAGACAGATCAGACCACACTCAAATGTCCACTAGCCATCCACATCACAGAGGATGATAATATGGTGAGTTGGAGCTCAAGAGAACTATGCTATAAATAAACCACGTTGATGTCAGACCCTGACATGACTGACTGTCACACGCCAATATGCACATAGTCCACGGGCAAATATTGCACCAAAATATTCTTGCCAATGTATTTGTTCACAACTGAGACTTGGAAGTGGTTTTCAAGAAAATGTCATCAACTAGCTCTAACCACGTATGGTAGAACGGTACCATACACCGTGCATCTTTTGTAGCGGTGTTCCCAAATATGGCAACTCGGGAACTTAAAAAATCTATTATAATGTGACTTTTAGGACATTGATGAAAAAATGCTTAATGTTCATACATATTTCAATGGACATCAAAATGGATTGCTCCTTATTTGGGTTTTTTCCTTCATTCTGTTGAAGCTCATTCTTACAATACAAGATACACCAATGATAACATATTATTTCCACAAACATTCAGCTTTATTTTACTTTTATCTGCCGCTTATACCCTTTTGGATGTCGCGAGAAGAAAGAGGTGTCTCTCTGCCACCAGCCGGAGAGCTTGGGTCAGGGGGATGCCATGAGTTGGTAATGTTTCCCAAACAGCACAGGCAAAATTTTCACAAACGTACATAAAATGACAAAAATTCTTCCACTTCAACTCCAACCCCCCTTGTGAGCGCATTTCAAGACTTCAGTACACCCTTGGAACACAAAAATATGTTCATGAAAAGAAGCTCACTAAATATATAAACTTATTGAATTTTTAGAAAATATATATAAATCACAGTAAATAATAAAATACATTTTTTAAAAAGAATTATGCTTGTGTGACAATAAAAAAAAGTACTACTGCTATCTTTAGATGAACAGTTCTTTTATTTTTTCTGCCATCAGGAAATGCTTTTTATTGTATTAGTAAAACTAAAAGGAAATACTACATCAAAAATAGAAAAAAAATAAATAAATAAATATTCGAACACTCAGTCACAGTCGTTGAAAACTCCCTACACAACCGAAGTTCAAAAATGCCCCATTAGGAACTTGGACCCATTTCATCCCCATCATAGTCCGGCGTGACACTATCTCAGCTAACAGTAGTGCACCCTATCCATATAATTCTCAGAAAGTACATGAAATAGAACAGAGCAGAAATTTTGATGCATCCTGAGCAGCCTTTTGTTTTTGTGGATTTTGGTCTTTAAATGAAATGTTCCTTTCAAAAGTTTGTCGAGCCATAGAACAGACTGCCAGTTTCATACATTAGCCTAGGAAATGTTCCTACTTCACTTTGTTTGAAACTCAAAAGTAAGCACACAGCAAACAGTAGAGCAGCTACAAGTAAGGGGAGTGCAGAAAAAAAAAGCTATAGTACTGCCATTTGAATAAAAGCCTAAAATTGTAACAAAAACAGGTGGGTATTTTTTAATTTGGGAGGGGTGGTGAACAATTTTCCCCAAATCTTCAGCTCAAATCGTTTAATTTAAAAATGTTTGTATATTCATTGAAACAAATGCTCAACTCAACTCTAAAAGCAAAAACAAAAAATCTACAATAACAAGCAATCTTGAATCTCAGTTATGAAAATGTTCTTTCTCTGTGGTAAAAAGTCCCAGCCATCACTGTAAATGCTTCACTCTCAGGTCAAATCTGTCCTAGGATATTCCACGGAAAAGGAAACTGCAGTGACACAAAAAACGTGAAGATGATAGCCTGCTGAAAAAATTGTAAACATAGACGGGTTTTTTTCTTTCCCCGTTACAGGAACGTTACCTTCAACTTTAACAAAAATAAAGAATGGCTCCATCATCGCTTTGAATTTTTTTCAACAGGTATCTAAACATTACATGTGTCACTGCAGTTTTATTTTTTATGTTATGGCCTACTTTAAAAATTAAACAAACACAACCTGATTTTAAAAACAAAAACTTAAAAAGAAAAATCTGCTGGACATGTTTATCAAAGTTAACGTATATCATCATCATCATTAAAATCAGAAAGCACGAGGAATCGTCCTGACACTAAACAATTTGTAGACTCAGAAACCAACATAAGCTTATGTGCGCTATAGCTAGCTGTAAAATAACAAAGTGAAGCGTTACGTGTGTGCAGCAAATGGCTCTAACAACAAACTATATGTATGAGATGACCAATGATGAGGATAGGGAGCCCAGATTTTTTAACTTCTTTTCATCATAAACAACTCGAGATACTCAAAGACAAAAATCTGTTGCCCAAGTCACAACCAGCTTTACATGTCAAGCACATTATGGTCAAGCTTAAAATTAAATTTCTGAATAAAACAAACTTTTAAAAACGTATCAACTGTGCATTACATATATAATTTACCTGACAAATAAAAGGAGCATTGGAAAAGAGCTCCTTAATTCTATTGTCTACTTCATGAGTGCTGGTTCTTAAAAGAGAGTGACAGCCATATAGATCTATAGAATATAGAGAGAATCAAACCAAATGTCTTTTCAAATAAAACATTTTTTCTGCACTCTTGAAAAATATACTTTCACATTGCACCTGACGCTTTTGGAAATCTAAAAAAACAGTCACTTTATTCACCACTAAGCTCTCTTCTCTCCCTCACAAAACCCTTCACTAAACACATCTTTTCCACCGATTTTTTTCCTTCAGTATTAGTAAGAGTTTTGCAACCCAATAAGGTCATATGAGTGACAATTTTTCATAAGTACATGCAATGTTCACTTCTCTGTCCTATTGCTTGAGGTAGTTTGCTGTGTCCAAATGAGAGTCTATGTTTATCAAAAGAATACTTTCAACACTCAACACTAACTATGACATGTTTTTTCATGCTAATGTGGTAGTCCAACATCTATGTTACATATTACTGATGCTATCGCCACCTTCAATGATAGCTAAAAATATTTGACCATATCGATGGACATTCACCAACTTCTCTGACTGTGAGTGTCTGCACATCATATACACTGACATACAAACACACACATGTTCTCACACACTCACATGTTCTCTCTCTCTCTCACACACACACACACAACAAACACACACACACACACACACACACACATGTTCACACACACACACACAACACATTTAAACAGATACACTCAAAGATATGTCTGGAATATCTAAAACATGTAAACTTGGGCACAGAAATAGGTAAATAATGTCCTTCATTTCTCAACACATATGATTAAAATAAACATTTCTGATCTTTATAATTTGGATACATTTTTTATCGAGAGGACTAAGCGTACTCACACCCTGTACTGCAATTATAAACCCTCAAAATCCAAAAGACAAATCCTGTAACAGTTGCGTAGAACTCACAACATTCACGTGACAACAACTAATACCATAACAAATCGATGGCTCGGTGCAAGACACCGACACACGCAAATATTCACAAAGGTGTTTGTCGCAGACTTGCGTCCAGCCATCGAAATACACGCTGACAAAGATGGGCAAGACAAGGGTTTTTTTTTTTCAAACATCAAAGAGAGAGAGAGAGAGTTCAGGAGTCATAACTGCCATTTTCATCAGATGAGACAAAACGTGTGCTTGGTGAAGCCTTTGTCCAAACAAAGACCAGCAAAAATAGAATGAAGCAGTGATCATGTTATTGCTGACTGATTGTGCGTACAGAAGTTGTACACATTGGGTCGGGTGGGGTGGGGGGGGGGTTAAAAATAAACATTTAAAGAACAGATGAATGCAAACGCCGTAATTTCCATAAAATCACTCAGGATAATAGAGATACACTTGAGCCTGCATGGATTTCCCCTACAGAACAATTCACTCAACTGAACAAAAGTTATATATTTATATTGGAAGACTTGCACTTTGACTTGAGATGACAGAACAGTATTACAACAGCCATCAAGTTCATAATAAGGTAGGCCTACTTCAGATTCAATACCGTTACTCAGAATCTATCTTTCAAATCATATCACAAGAAAAAATTGTTACAACATCAAAATGATCTTCAAGCACAGAGTGAAAAAAAAAAATCCAGAAAATACAGTAAAGCAATAATAGTAAAGTGATCCAAAACTTGAATATAATTTTCTTAAGGTGTTTACAAGTCACAGCTCACACAGAGACAGTTTTTCCTTATAATAATAATTTATGGTCTGCATTTAAATACTTCTTCTCCACTGTAATGATTATATATACAGTAAAAATGTATCACATTAAAGTTAAAATACTTAAGAATGAGAACATCACCTGATGTCCCCTTGTGACAAATATCACAAAAGCATGTTCAGCATGCACGGCTGAAAACAAAAACTGGTCATTACCTTTTACCTTTTATAGAAAACAAGAAGAAAAAATGAGCGAGGAATAAATCCAGAAAGAAAAACAAAATGTCCTCAAGGTGCTGCCTATAATATGGCCCCACTCATTTCTTGCACTTTTGAGATAATCGAGAAAATCCAATATAGGTTGTTTTACAATACTTTTTTTTTCATCTATAATATGGAAATGACTAAATTTAGGATAATGGCCCGCCATTTAAAAACATTTTTAATACTTATTGATGCATTATTGAGAGGGGAATTACAAAATGGTTACATTCCACTATGGCTTAAGTCTAAGTCTGTTAAGCCATAACGTCAGCACCATGACGGTAATTGTATTTCGAGACACCACATTCCTGTACCTAGAGGTTTGTGACAGAACACACTACACCGCACCCAATGTCCAAACTGTAAGTGTGTAGCAATACAAAAAGTACAGAAAAGATATGTAGAAAAAAAAGTTGCCATGCCTTAGGCACAGTAGAACAAAAATCAAAATTTTGATACTTTTTAAAAGTAGCAGATTTAGATAAGATACTTCACTTCATTATTCTCAAAATATTTTCACTCTGCAATAAGTGTACAGCAAACCATGGCTATGTAGCAATGACTAGAAGCTTTAAGAAACACAAAACTTTCACTTCCATATAGGGGTATATTCATACGGGAAAATTCTCCTTTCTTTCTTAATCTATCTACAAGAGAAATGTATCAAGGTCAGCACATTTTTTAACTTGTATGCATGGACAAAACAGCTTATTGAAAATAGATTTCTTTTTTACTGGCAAGTCCCCATGCATTATGACTGCAGGTAAATCCATGTCTAAAAGCCTTTTAAAATATTTCTATAAGGCAAAGGATCACAAAGGCGCAGGGGAAGGAAAGGAAGGGAGGGGCGGGGTGAAAGAGGGACTCCTCAAGACTGTTACATCATGTTATGACAACAGAGACACAGATCGAAAAATATTTCTCAACTAAAAAAATAACTGGCGTCATAAAACTAAAGATTCTGCTACAAAAACCCAGTGAATTTCCGAGTAAAAACAGTGAATTTCTGAGCAGATATCATAGTCTTAGCAATGGCGTGTTAAGGAGAAAGTGCCTTGCGTCAATTGGTCGTGTGTGTTGTTCTTACACTTCTCATGGAAAGAAAACGTCTCCGGAATGCAACAATCCTTACAATACACATTTTACGTTGTACTACGGTGTAACTACACTTACAACTCTCCTATTGTTTGGTCTTTGTAATAAATGAAAAACAAAACTCTCCTGTTGATGTACTACGATATGGCTACCTGTACAAAAAGTCGATGAACTTTCATTCGTCAGCAGTTGACTACTTTCGTCGTGTTTAGACCATAACCTCAGAACCCACGTCCATGAATATTTTTCTGCGGTGCACGCAACACCTGTGTCGTGAGGGTCGTCCGGGAGTTATCTCGAATCGTCCGACGAGGAGTCGTCGTCAACATCATCGCGATCATCATCGTCGTCATCTGAACTGCTGGAATTGGAAGCGTTGAACGCCAAGATCCTTGCGTCGTACACAGGTTTCGGGCTCGGCTTATGATGGTACACAAGACGAGGCGGCGGTTTGGCAGAGCGGACTCGATCAATGACCGAGCGGAAACCGCCACCTGTCTTCGAGTGCAGTTTCTCCGGAGCCGCTTTGTTCACCGAGCTCGAGCGAGGCTTCGCAGCGTGGGAGCCGGGGGCCTGTGGGGGCTTCCTGTGAGGGTTCAAGGCCACATCAATCTGCGGTTTCCGTCGTATTCCATTTCCTGTCCAAGAAGCATCCTCTTTGGCACGTGAGCCATTTTCTGGCCTCGTCGGGGAGTTAGCTACCCTTCTGGTTGAGACGGGCGTCGGAGGCTTGCCATTTTCTCTCCTTCGAGACAGAAGGGATGTAGAGGAATAGTTTCTAGAGCTGCTAGATCCGTTGTTGGTTTTGTTACCAGCACCTGGCGGTGCTTTCCCACTAGGAGGTCGGACGCTCAGGGGACCGGCGCGGCGAGAAATGGGGCTGCTATTCGGGGCGGAACTGTTGAGTTTTGCGTTGCGTGGTTTGGCCGCGGGGCTGGCAGTGGCCCTACCGTTGTCGGACGAGGCAGTCCGTTTGTTCATGGGTTTCTTCTCCCCACTCGAGGAGGAGTCGGAATCCGAGTCTTCGAAATCGGAGGACTCTGTCGTTTCCGAGTCGGAGTAGAGATTGGAGCGGGCGTTTTGTCTCCACATGGCCGCCAGGAGGGGGTCCGTGCGGTGGGCGGGGTTGACCTTGGCCGCGACCTTGGCACTCGGAGCTTCAGGAGGAGGTGGGGCAGCCTGGGGAGGAAGTGACACAATATATCAGAATCAGACTCTACTATGTATTGCTCATGATAAACTTTTGAAAATACTTTTAATTGTCTGAGAAAAAGACGTGTCAATAACTTTATCAGAGAGGTGGTAAAAAGCTCAAAGAAAAAAAAATGATAAGAGGACAGTCTAGTCATGTGACTTTTTTTCAAAGTGGACTATCTCCTTTTCTTAAATCTAGTCCTCGTTATCATCTTCTAATCTGAGTGAGAGGACTCAATGGATGTCTTAATGATAAAAACAAATGGACGGACAAAAAAATATAATAAATAAATACAGGGACAGAGAAGGAACGCCACTAACAGAGAATACATTATTTTGATCATTGGAGGCTCCAGCCAGAACGGATGTGTCTATCAACACAAACTTAAAGACATGGGGTTGCTTTATATTTTTTTTTAAACCAACAGACTTTGTATCATATGCACGCATTTTCAGACACCACAGTAAGAATAATACTGAAAAAAAAAGCGGAAGAAAAGTGATGGTCTTTTTCTTTCCTCTTTGATGAAAGGAGGTATTTGTGAGGGGATGCAATTAGATGGAAAAAGCCAGAGAGACTCACCAGTCTAAACGTTCCCTCACACTGAGTGATGAGGTCCACCATCTCTTCCTTCATGCCGGCCGAGTGAGCAAAGGACTGAAGGCGCTCGATGAGATCACCTGAACATACAGAAAATAGGTCAGGTCAATACATCCATTGTCAGCACTAGAACATACAGGAAAAAGGAATATATTTTTTTTTAAACATATTATGACAGTCCAATAGGTCATAGATATTCTGTCCTAGCAGGAAAACAGGTCATGTAAGAAGAAATCAGGAGGACCATAGATTTGTTTTTACATATCATTAACATAGTAATAACCAAAAAATCAGTCTAGGCAAACGCCAAATTCTAATATGATGGTTTACCATCCCATTGTAAAAAAGTGTAAATACGGCACCAAACTTTAAAATATACAAAAGAAATCCTTTTGAACAAAATGTGTGTGTGCCTGGTGAAAGGGACCACATGTCGCATTTTCTCAAACCGAGACATCAGGCTTCAAAGGTCAAAAATAGAATTTTTGACAAAAACTAAGTTCCATTAAAAATGGATTCTTCAGCCATTTATTTATTAATATTTACAAGGATTTGGGTTATTTTGACTTTAAAATACATTTTAAAAGGTGTTTTTTAACCCGAGGTATATTGCATAATCCCCAAAAATGCGTGAGGAAACTGGCTTTCAGGGTAAACACTGCGGATGGTTTCTCTTGTCCATTCATAAAGTCGACCCAATCACATTGCATACTAAAATTTAGGTCATTCTCTCTGCTCTCCAATGGCAGGTAGTGCGCATGAATATCTAGAACATGTAAACAAAGCGAAACTTTGCGCATCCATACCCTTTTGTTTCTTTGGAGAACAAACTTGTATCGCCTATTTCTGCCCTGTGCAAACCGTATTTCTTGAAATTCCTGTTCAATGTGGTGGTGAATTTGTTTTGAAGACGTAATATAAACACTTTGAAGCTGTTCTTTTATTGTAGAGCTGCTTTTTAAAGTTAGTTTGTGAGAAGCGACTGTGTTGTCAGGTCGTCTCGAAGCACATCAACACGGCGGAGCTGCCAGCTGTTACTACTACCGGTACTGTTAGTAGTAGATCTAGTACTAGATCTAGTACTGCTATTCGTGAGCAGGAAATTGTGTCTCTTCTCAATTCTCTTAGACGCATTGGAATGTCAGAATGGCAACTGAAGAAGACATTAGAGATGTAATATGCGATTATTTCGTTTCTGACGTCGATTTGGTAGAAGAGGAAGAAGATGAGTTCGATCTGTGGTGCTGTGGTGCCATCGCCAGTTCCAGACCCCGCACTTGAAGCAGAACCGAGCGAAGCAGGTAAAGATTAACAACAACAAAAACAACAGTGATAATAGAAATAGATTTAGATTTAGCAAACTAATAATTATTTATTATAATGATAATTAATAATAATAATTATCATTACGCTGTTCTTTCTTGATAAACCTAGATCTAGATCTAGTTTAGATCTAGCTTACTCATAGTAGTGCATTTTTGTTTTCTTAATTCTAAATGTATGCAGAACAAAATTTCATTTATTCCTGGGAGAGTCTGGGTTCTAAGATCTGGATATGAGGCAATCTTGTTAAGTGGGTAAGGAACAAAAAGTTTTCCTCTGACCCTGATGATTGATAGTGTTAAGTTCCCTAGTTACTGTGGTGAAGATACTTTTTTTGCCTGTGTGTGTTGCAGGAGATGAAGGGGGAGGGAGGGGGAGGGAGGGGGGGGTATCAAGTTTTTAAACAAAACAATAATAATTATGAACATGATTTAACAACATTATATTTCAGCAACAGCAAAACCTTTTTACTAGAATGGTGACTTGTTATGAAAAAAGGGTGTTCTGTTTTTGTTTTTTCTGCAGAAACAAAGGTGAAACTTTAGAGCCGTTTTTCTCAAAACTTTGTTTCCGTACCCTGCCTTACAAAATCGCCCATATCTCAAAAACTACTGAAGATATCTTCAAAATTTAAAAAGCACATTGTTCAGAAATGAATTCTGTACAAGAAAATGCCAAAAAAAGGGATTTTTCCAAATGCGACATGTGGTCCCTTTCACCAGGCACACACACAAATGAGAAAAACACAAAAAACTGGGAACCTTTTTACAATACAAGGGCTATTAAAAGTATGAGAGTTTCTTCATTATCACAGATTTTTGAGGAATTGGGAGCAAAAACTTCTCGGTTTTTGCTGGATTCCCAGAATCTAATTTACATGAAAAGTATCTCCAAGTCTGGAATCAATATGGTATAGGCTTTTCACGAACTCCCTCACTAACCTATTTCAATTAAAAATTTTTTAAAACTGTCCAAGTTCACAGCCACAAATTTATCAAAACCTGAGAAGCTTTGGTGCCTCAGTTGAAAAATATGTAAAAACTTGTAGTGTGAGAAGCCAATGTTTGTGGTGTGTATTTCTGGAGCATAAAGGCCTAAATCTTAAGAAGATGAAGTTTAAGCCCTGGGGCAAATCTGATCAGCTCAGAAAGCTCTCAACTTACATGTAACGATTATTGAAGAAAAGAGACAGGAATAGATCATTCTTTCCCAGTAAAGTGTGTTTTCTCTGAGATGCCATCAATCCGTTAATGCACATAGCACAAACAACCCATGACGCTCTTTTGTAATGATTTTTTCATCTCTTCTAGACTTTCTCTCACAGCATGGCTATGATTCCATACATTCCACATCTCACCTTCTGAAATGAAATCTTTCGCTCTTTTCCCATTCTTGAATGGTCCGACGGCGTTACGGTTGAACAACACTCGAGGCACAGTCCAGCGCACTGTGTCAATGATTCCAGCAAAAGGCTGCACCTGAAACAGCACAGACAATACGGGTCGATGAAGCCTCCTGAAGCAATAAAAGCACCATCAGGCCTAACCTTCAGAAAACCACATTTCTTATAAATACATCATTTCTGTCACGTAAGTTCTTACAGTCTTGCAAAAAAAAGCCTTTCTCCAGTCTTAAATAAACAACTCTGTACTTTCAACAAGGGCTTTGACCAACACATTTTTTTTCTTAAAAAGTAAAAAAAATTCTTAAACTTTTGAAAAAAAACAACAGTTGAACATAAAGGTCAGTATATCCAGTTCTTTTTTTTTTCTTATCCCTTCCAAAACAGCATTTAACTTTGCGATTGTCTTCGATATGACGGCAAACACATGGCATTCCCAGGACATTTCACCACGCTATACAAGTCATCACTCCGCAGACACAGAAATAAGAGACAATGGTCATCACCCACCTCCAGTGAGGTTCCCATGACCAGCACCAGATCGGTCTGCAGCATGTCCTTCAGGTAAAAATAGAAACGTTTCGGCAGCTCCTCGCCGAAGAACACAATGTCTGGTTTCACAATACCCTGGGGAGCAAGTAGATTACAACAAAACAAGTCAAAGAGCTGGAGGCAACACTTTGCTGCTGTTGTGCTAATGGTCTGATTAATTAAATGAGAATGTTGTAACTATCTATCTACAAAATTTAGATCATATAGGACTCAGGCTACTTGGAACATGCCCGTCATGACAAAACTCAGGCTGAGTGGGATACAGTGTCCCGACAGACGGATGGAGATAATAATGATAGCTTTTTGTCTTGATACAACAATGTTGAAATGATATTATAATAAAACATCAAGTCTCATATAAACTTTTTCTGTCCTCAATCACAGCAAGAAGTTACTGATATTCCATTGTCCTGGATTAATAAATCCATCTCTGCCTAAAGGTAGAAAAGAAACTGGAGACTCCGTTGTCATTGTATGGGACTAGCACTCCTTTCAACACTGTAAGGTTATTAAAGGAGCAGGACCTACTTATTTAACATCCATCTCCTAAAGGACTGAGCTAAATCAGTAGAAAGCTTTATAAACTTCCCAAAACAACCGAAGTTCAAAACGTCCCAAAGGGGATTCAAACCAGGAATTCCAATCCAAAGTCCAGCATGATACCAACTGAGATAACGGTGCACCCCTTGATGACTCCATCACAACAAAAAATTTGACATATATGGACATAATGAAGCTGCTAAAAATAGATCATTAGATGTCAAAAAGCACGAAGTACTCACAGGACATCCTCTTCTTTTGCATTTTGGCAGACGCTCCTCAAATATGCTCTCCTGTGAAGAGAAAAAGTAAAAAGAATGAAGACAATGGAGGTTAAAACGACATTGTCACATTTATGATTATTCTCAGTTACACCTCAGCGGGAGCTTCATGACAATACTGTTTAACATTTCATACAATTTAAGAGGAGAAAAATGGCAGGATTCATCTAAAAATAAAGAAAGAAAATATATTTTATACCTTTTAATAAGATACAAGGTTCCAAATCTTTACACTAAAATTTCTCAAAACCACCAAGATATTGTGTCATCATCTTGATAAGAAATCAGGAGCAGCCACACACAAATAAAAGAAGATCCAGATAGTAATGTCAGAACCAGACTTATTGTAATGAACAAGTTCTCGCTGGCAGCGCTATCTCACCTTGATCTCAGCACCCCTGTACTTTTCCTCACATATGACACACGAGGCAGAGGAGAATGTTCCGTGGGCTTCCACCATTTTGTCCGGCGGGACCCCTGCCACTGTACACACAACACGGACATGTTTATGAAATACATATATATGCTCATAAAAATGTTTGTGTAGATACATTGTATACATATATGGGATGGAAACATGGAGCACCCCGTCTTCCTACGACCCCAGTTTTACATTCAAGTAGTTCAAGTAAGTAATATATGGGATGGTATAGGAAGGGATGGGATGGGATGGGAGGAAAGGGGAGGAAAGGGATGGGATGGGATGAGAGGAAAAGGGAGGGATGGGATGGGATGGGATGGGATGAGAGGAAAGGGGAGGGATGGGATGGGATGGTGGATGGATGGATGGTCGGATGATACAAGCAGATTGATAGAGAGACAAAGAGATAGAGAGATAGATAGAGACAGACAAGGAAGAAAGAGACAGACAGACAGGACAGGACGAGAAAGACATACAGATGGACGTAGACCAAAAAGCAAAAAACCTGGCCATCTCTAGAGACATAAAAGTACCAAGTTCTACTCACATCTCTCCAAACCATCGATGTTCTGCGTGTACATGCGCAGCAGAACGCCTCTGTCGTTGAGCAGTCTGGCGAAGTAGTGGATGTAGTTGGGCCGATACTTCCCTGAAGGGTACAGCTCTTTTGCCAGGGCGAAGAACGGCCGTGGATTGTGGTGGAAGAAATCGATGTCAAAGATGGCCTCAGGGTAAGGCACATTGTATTGCTGGAGGTTGTCGTACAAGCCAGTCCCAGGGGTTCTGAAGGATTAGACAAATTACTTCAGGTGTTATAAAACCCCATCATCACAATTTACAATGCAGTCCTCTTCAACCAGATTTTCTTCACTTTAGCTGGATTTTTTATTTAGAGAGTAGAGGTTGCTCAAATAGAAGGGGAAAAAAATTGGGATTTTCTTTTCTTTTGGTTTACCACTGTTTTCGGATTAACCATGTTTGGTTTAAGCTGACTCCATGGCAGATCATTTAAGAGGTAGGCTGCTTTGAACTTGTGTATCACTGCTTCAAATTTTTTTCAGCAGGTCATCATCTCAGCCTTATTTGTGTCACAGCAGTTTCATTTGTGATGGGATGGCCCTGATATAGAATGTGAAGCAGCATACATAAGCAAAGATATTACCTGAAGTCGGGTATGCCACTGGGTGTTGATATTCCTGCCCCAGCAACAATGACCACGTTCTTGGCATGATTGTCCTTCAACATATTGGCGACATCCGTCAGGTTTCGTACGATGGTGCGGCTCCCATTGGAACAAAAAGTTCGTCTGAAAAATCAAGCCCACAGTTATCAAAGCTATTTGAAAACAATAAAGGTTTTGTGCCCATCCTCCAGAGATGTTGAGTGCAGACATCAAGCTCAAAGTTCTAAACATTTGTTACAGTACCACATGTCTAAAGAACACAGAACTTACTGTAGCTGTCACAACCAACCTATTTAATTCTAAAAATCCAATTTTCTAGTTATATTCAATTATGATATGGCCATGTGAGGATCTTTTTTTTCTTACCCAAGGGCATCAAATAAAAAAAGCTTAACACTTTGCCGCCTCATCTCGCCAATTGGCGATGTTTACCACCCAGTTTCTTGGGAAATTCCCCAAAATATGAGGGCAAAGTGTTAAATTTCTATATAATCTTTTCGACTCCAGTAAAATCAGATTCCTGGGACTTCAGCTCTTTAAAACTGGAACAGAGAGAGTTTATCTGCATCAGGAACTGGCTTCAAACAATTGCTATAATACAGCAGAAGTATTGTCCTGTTGTATGAGTCAGTTTTCCCAGACTCTTTAAGCACAATATACAAAGTAAACCTCTAACCTTCAAAAGGAATTTTAATGTTGGTGCTTTTTTACGCCCACATTGACAGATTTTTAGATTTATAATTTAGGATGCAGACTTCAACCCTGCCTGTCAGGGTCAAATTGGGGTGACAGGGATACAATGTCTCAGCAGAAAGATAGAAATACTCATTAAAAATTCTCCCCACTTGGTAATCAAACTCAGGACCCTTTCATGTGATGGTGATGCACCTAACCACCACACCAGAGGCATTAGTCACCTAAACTTTTCCCTCAGATATATATATATAAAACTAAAACATGCATGCCAGCCAGGCAGCAATGGTACTGTAGCAGTGAGTGGAAGGAAAGAATCAATGACCTGCACTCTCGATTCCTGATAATGGAACTGTGAGGCACGGATTAAACATCCCTTTCAGAATATAATACAGTTATTTACTTTGAGAGCCCTTTGTAAATCTTTAACCTTTGCTTTAACGTTACATCACAGATTAGGATCAAAAGAAATGGGCGTGGTGAACCATCTCAGTTCCTCCAAAAACAATAGAGAAAGAAGAAGGGCCCGATCAGGATTCAAATCTGGGTAGAATGCATGCAGTCGAACGTGATAAAAACAGAGTAATGAAATGCTGCTCTATATCGACGAGGCCAGGTTAAAAAAAAAACACTCGGCTTTTTCAGAGCTTGGTTGTAGGTACATCAAAAACTCAACAAATTTTCAAGAGCTGTCTGAGCTGCAACAAACACTCACCGGTTCTCAAAGTGCTTGGTCGGAGTACGCTGTCTAAGGTTCAAATCTCTCATCCCTGACGTTATCCCAGAATCAGAGTCTGACTGATGGCCACTTCGGGCGCTGCTGTTCCCCGCGAACCTCCGCGAGGGGTGGAGTGGAGGACTTGGGCTCAGCGACGGAGACTTGTTGTGACCTCCTGGCCCCGGGCGACCTGACACAGGCTTCATCTGACCTAATGGGCGAGAGAGTAATGTTATAATTATGGTTAAAAAAATTGTCCAAGACAGTTCTATTATTGTTGAGGAGAAAAGTATTTGTCTTAGACAGTGCAAAAAAAAGCAAAAAAAACAAATTTAGTATTTTATAATGTGTATATATGTGTGTTTTTACACTCCCCCCCCCCTCTCAACATAATTTATGTTATTTAGGATGCTGGCTTTCAACTCTACCAGTCAAGGCCAACCTGGGCTAAAAGAGATACAACATCTCAACAGAAAAACAGAGACACTTGACAAAAATTCTTCCCAGTTGGGGATCAACTTGGGTCTCCTGCATGCAACAGCGAAGCACCTTATTGCTACAACACAGATGCCAGAAGACAGTGCGTCAGTGTCATTACAATATTTTAATAACGCAAGGGGGGACATTGGAAGTGGTCATTTGCACAGTTGAGTGTCTTGGACAGGCAACCATTAGAACAAGTTCGATTTAAAGTGCAAACAATCAGTAATATCGCTCCTTGTATCTGAACATAGCCTAATATTTTAATCTTACTGATGGATTTTATAGGTAATTATATAACAAATATAAGAAAAAACGCCAAATCCCTCATTGGCAACTGAGAGTAATAAAACAGGATATATTGACCTGACTGCCCAAAGTATGTAGGCAAGCTCAAATCTGGTAATTTAGAAATCCCCATTGTACAAAATATACTAGGACAAAATTTGTTATTATTTTTTTTATCGGAGATCCATTTTGTGTAGGCTCTCAAACAAGACAGGTTATCAATTACAGGATTCATACGAGGTCAGAAAATTACATTTTACATGATGATTGATTTTTGTAGCCTACCTCCAGATTTTTTTTCAAAATTATTTCACCCCCCGGGGTGCCACTGACTGAAGTGTCTTTAGGCTTAGGCCATTCCCAAAGGGGGGACATATCTCGTTCAAGCATAGTAGAATTGTAAATGGGCTGACTCAT
>NW_004797483.1:38579-40033 GCF_000002075.1 Aplysia californica | reverse complement strand
TGTTTAGATTGTTTTATAAGGACGTTCATTTCGATTTTTGTTTCTAAATTGCATAACAGATCTAATAGTAATAGGACTAAGTAGTAAAAAAATAACTATTAAGCTCTTATTTTTATGTCACTTAAGACTAAATATTGTAATTACATTTGGAAACAATGCTCAGAGACTGAATATGGAGTCGACTGGATAAATAGACGTTAATACTTAAATGATATAGTAGGCCCCCAGTCCGAGACCCCAGCCGCACGCTGAGTAGGCCTGTTAGTAAAGTATGCTATGGTCATGACAAAAACAACTTCTCCATCTTCTCTTACACGCTACCCAAACAGCAGGCTATTATCTGGCCCACAATGATCATCCCCATCTCTTGACCCTAGCTGGCCCTATCTCACCACTTGACAAGGGGTGTAAGTATACTAGAGATTAGAGAGTCTTTGTTGACATTGTAAGATCAGATACTCAGAATATTCAGAATAAAACTTGACACAGATCTAAGCGACAGCCCCGAGTTGACCCTGGCCCGGATGCAGGCATTTACTGCATACAGTCTTAAATTTAATCTTAATCTAGATCTAGATCTAGGTTCTAGATCTACTTGACAGTTACATGACCATGATATAAAAGAAATTATGCCTAGATATCTAGATTCTAGATCTAGATTCTAGATCTAGATCTAGAATCTAGATCTAGAATCTAGATCTAGATCTAGATTCTAGCCTACAAAAATTTAGAAAAATGACTGATGGTGGATGGATAGAATAGATTCTAGAGATCTAGATCTAGATGCCTTAACTGCCTTAACTAAAATTTAGCCTAGGCCTAGATCTAGACCTAGAGTGGATAGATCTACATCTAGAATCTAGATCTAGATCTTGATCTAGATATAGATATAGATATAGATCTAGATAATATTAGTAGAGGGCTTGGCAATCTTACACTCACACCAAAATCAAAATTCAACTTTTGCCAAAGCCAAAAGCCAAAAAATACGAGTGCTTTTGAGGTGGGGAAAAAGGTTCACCTTTACCGGCAGACGCAGCAGTAGCCATGATCCTTTTCATGATCAATTCAATTTACACACAAGAAATATGCTCGATATTTCTTTGCGTTGTTTTATAAGTATTTTGTCGCATATCCAGCGACATGATTCTTCTATTTCCATCATAATACAATGCAGGCAGCCATAGTTACAGGAAACCCAAGGGGAAGTAATCAACTGAGCCAAGCACTTGTTGCCATTTATAGACATAACCGGTGTAGGGGTATTTGAATGTCCCAAGTTACAAGTCTCACTTGAATAATTCTCCTATGTCGTGTTTACATTGTTTGTTCAGTTGATATAAAATGAAGTAGGTTTAGAAGTTAATCAAACTCACAAAATCCATATTGGATTAACTTATATTATGCCTGCACCCAACACACACACACACACACACACACACACACACACACAC
>NW_004797483.1:30962-35079 GCF_000002075.1 Aplysia californica | reverse complement strand
CTAGGGGAAGAGGGGGGGCTGTCAGACCGAACGACAGACAGACAGACAGACAGACAGACAAACAGACAGATTGACAGGGAGAGAGACAGATAGGGACAGAGAACAGCAAGAGAATAAGACTTATATCATAATTCTTTCATTGATCGGAACTAAAATAATCCACAGAGGTTAAATCTACTCCTATTAGTCCTCCGTGCTGATATTTCAGTTTCATTTTGTTCTTTTTGTCTTCCCGTCGTATTAATCAATTGATCAAAATGTATTAGTTTTGTGACAACCTGTCTCTTAAGTCTTAATTGTCACCTCGTCTCTGACGTAGACACAGACAACAAAAAAGAAAATGGAGTAGCTTTCTAGCATTTTACACCGGTTGACAGAGGTCGTGAACTCAAAGTTCAATCCATAGCACGAGAGAAAGGTCAACCAACAACAGCAGAGCGTGGTCTGTTTACAGTTTACCTACAATCTAGGCTTAGAATCTAGCGGTGGGCAGAGTCGCTAAGCTTGCGGCCTAACTCCCCTAAATTAATATTTTTTAAAAGCGTATTTCAGTTTGCAGAGGCTTACAAATATACCTACACTGCCATTCTCAAGACCTGTCTGCTGTGAGTTGGTGATTGTTTGCATTATGAAGTTGTGAAGCTCATGACATTATTATTGTCACTTATATTTATATTACTTGACTTATGACTTATTATATTGAAAGTCACATGCGTGGTTCAGGTTGGTTGGAGTTTCAATGATTTCTTCTTTGTCCTTTGTCTTTAGATTGCAACTTGCAGTGCAGGCTTTTGAACTTTAGTCTCTCGTCTTTGTTGATGATTTGCCTTTTATGAGCGTCATTGTGCTATCGACCTTCCCGTTTCCAGTCAGAAAACCCATCGAATTCTGTTTGCATAGATATCTAGATCTAAATCTAGATCTAGATCTAGTCTCAGATCTAGACCATGCCTTGTGCTCTAACTTTAGCCCTAATCCTAATACACTTGGCTTTAACATAATATGCCAGATTAAATAACTAATTATAATAGATGTGTAGCCTTGCGATTGACTGACGCGAACCTATGGTCCATTGTCTACTTTTTGTTCTCTTGTTTGATAATTTCAACGACTTAGATCTAAATCTAGATCTAGATCTAGATCTAGTTTCATTAAAGTAAAAAAGTCCTGACCCCCTCTGACACTCAGTTTGATTCCATGAATTAAATTTTGATAGGCTACTGTGATTCACCATTCATATAGGAAGCACGTTTAAAATGGCTGCTAGACTGTTAAAATTTAGCCGTACTTAATGACGACTCGACGGCTAGGCGAGCCGTACTTAATAATGATTGCTGCTAGACTGACAAATAAAACAGCAAAAAAATAAGCCTTACATTGAATTGTAAATAATTTTTTTGTGTGCAATAGGCATACCTAAAGTATTTGTATTTGAGACGAAACCAATTAAGGTGCCTTACTGACATGCATTTATTTTAAACCTGAATAATTACTATTAATCAGACCTGTACGTGTTCTCAACAGGTTCTCCATAGGGCCTAACTAAAATACAGCTAGACTGACAGGCTAGGCTAGTCGACACTTTTCATTCACATTATTCATTTAATTAATTTTTACTTCTGCAAATTGTACAGGCTTCGTTTTGACTCTTACTCCTTTATTTAATAGAATCTTGGGGAATATTCTCCAATTTATGTTTCAATATCCCTTCATAAGTTATACAGAGATGCTGAGATTTTATTCCACGACTGGAAGGCATCTGTAGGCCTACATTTCCAGCTGTTTACAAATTTCTCCTATCGGAGACGGACGTTAAACTAGGAGGTCCCGCCCCTTAAATGACCTAATAGTGTTGTTAGGGGTGCTAAACCTATACCATTTCACCATTTTTCACAAATTTATCTCAAAAGCCCCCTAGCTGTAGGCTGCAGGAGATTTTTGCAGGCTTCACCTCTTGAAAGGATACCAACTGCTAGATTAGAACTAGAGTAGGCCTACATTCTTGTATGTATGTGTGTCAGGACACGCTGGAGTCATGCTTGTCGGTTTTTAAGCAAATGAAATTATTGGTATCATCTGACATCTTGTTTATTTGTCTTGTATTTGATGGGGAAAAAAATGTCCATCCATCTTGAAAAGAAGTGGAGATATTGAGGAGCTGGAGGTCACCTCTAGTGTGTGAGAGATGAAATTAGGGAAAAATGTTGGCTTAAGTTTGGTGACTTCCGAAGCTTGGGTCTTGGAAACTCAAAATTACATTATTTAGGCTATTATCAATGTTTGACGGTAAAATTCACACCGAAATGCATTTTGAAATGGGACATGAAAGGTGTGGAGCCCCCCCCCCCTCCAAAAAAAATAAAAATTGCTTCACAGGAGGAAAAATATTGGTGATTTGATTTCATTGATTTGATGAGTGTCTGATTTCACTATATGATGATGCCTCTAATACAGGATTATAGAGAGGTAGGGCCAGACGCTTTTTGCCTCTTTATCTTCTGTCGACTCAAGGGGGGAAATGAGAGGTCTTGATCTGATGCCAAAATTAACATTAAAAATAATAAGAATAATAGCATTTGTATAGTACATATCCCCACTCAAAAGCAAGCTCTATGCGCTTTACACTACAGTTGAACCTGCCTTAACAGAAACCTGTGTAAAACGGAAACCTGTCCTAACGGAATCTCTTCCTCTTTAATTACGTGTATAAAACGGAAATCTGTCCTAACGGAATCTCTTCCTCTTTAATTACGTGTATAAAACGGAAACCTGTCCTAACGGAATCTCTTCCTCTTTAATTACGTGTATAAAACGGAAACCTGTCCTAACGGAATCTCTTCCTCTTTAATTACGTGTATAAAACGGAAACCTGTCCTAACGGAATCTCTTCCTCTTTAATTACGTGTATAAAACGGAAACCTGTCCTAACGGAATCTCTTCCTCTTTAATTACGTGTATAAAACGGAAACCTGTCCTAACGGAATCTCTTCCTCTTTAATTACGTGTATAAAACGGAAACCTGTCCTAACGGAATCTCTTCCTCTTTAATTACGTGTATAAAACGGAAACCTGTCCTTACGGAATCTCTTCCTCTTTAGTTACGTGTATAAAACGGAAATCTGTCCAACGCGGAAACGGACAAAAAAATCCGCTCCCTTCCGAGGTTTTACCTGTCTTAGATGGAAAATGTTTTATTGCCCGCTCAGCCTTGATTTGAAACAAAATTCGCAAGTTTGGTTCCGCCGGCTTTAAACTTAACGCTGCCGCCGGGCGAGGAAGGGGAGTACGGGTGCAATTTGGGGGTAGATGTTACCTCATCTATGTGAACCCTAAACGATGCAGATGGTCAGTTATGGTCAGGGTTCAGGGTGGTGTGGGTGTGAAATCTCACAAGTACCAGTGAAAGTGCTCGAGTAGCGAGCCACCACAGAAACTTTCCTGGGTAGCCAGAAGCCAGAGGTATGAAATTAGTTTGACCAATGCCTGCCACCCTGATCATACGGCCAGCTGGGCCTTTGAAACCCCCCTCCATCTCCCCTCCCCCCCTTTTAAATTCACCTGCCTAAGACAAAACATGTCTAAGACGCAATTTTTTTCCAACTCCCTTCGATTCCGTCTTACACAGGTTCCACTGCATATTATTACCCCAGCAGACCATAGAACACTCATCAACTCATAAATATATAGATAAATAAAAATAAATTACACTTTTATTTTGTCTCAGAAGGGCACTTTGGTTTACAATGACAAACATACATATACATACGTAAATGCAAAATTATAAATATGTACATACTTAATTACTTACATAAATACATAGCCTAATATTTCACAAATACAGAACAGTTTATAACCATGCCACTGTCGGTCGCCGCTGGGCAGCACCCTGTATTTTGAGCTAGGGTTGTCGTGTCTTGCTCAAGGACTCACCCCAGTGGCCACCCATCTGATCCCTGTGTCACAGACACTTGCTTGACATTACTTTAGTCTAAACTCTCTACTTACTTAGCCTCTGGAGCCCCCAATGAGAACAGTCCTTCTGCATGAGAATAGTCCTTCTGAGGACCAGCATTTTTATTGCTGCCAATGACAGTCCCAAGCACGTATATATATATAT
>NW_004797483.1:10213-30862 GCF_000002075.1 Aplysia californica | reverse complement strand
TATATATATAGGCCCAAATGTAAACCAATCCTTGTCACAAATTTTCAGATGGGTCCAGCCGTAGAACGTCAAGTAAACTGACTTCCTTTATCGCATGTTTGACACTTGTGGAGGGAGTATAGAGAGGAAATGACACTTTGTGGAGAATTTTAAAAAAACTGAGCAGACCCCCAGAAGAAAGGGAGGGGTCAAAATGAAATTTACAAATCTTACATTCAGGACAGTATAGTATAGATCTAATTGTACATTTAATGATACGGTATCAGGAAGTGAGAAAAACAATATCGTGGGGTAAATGGAGTGGCTTATGTTTTAAACGTAGGCTTAAAGGCAATCTGTAGTATGTTGTTAATATTTTTTTTTGGGATCCCATAAGAACTATCTATATTTAATTTTTAGTGACAGTTGTGAAATTGTAGTATTCTTCAGATTGAACGTAGTGAAACTGGACCTGTTTATTGGTAGATTTTGTGTCTAGACTTTCATTTCCCACGTGGGTGGAATATCGGTGCATTCAAACCTCATTAAAAAATCAAGCGCTTGCTCAGCTGTGACACGGCACAGGTTGACACAGTTGGAAAGTTCAGGTAACAAGAGATATCAGGTTTCAATATATGCACATCATGTATATATGAATAATTCCACTCAGCATTAATTAATTTAATTGCCCCTGCTTCACATCCATAAGTTCTTTAATCAGTTAGTATTTTTGCAAAGAACCTGCAGTTTGAGGCTGCGGTGGCTTGGATTCTGCTGTTTTCAAATTTGACAAATTGCTTGAGTTAAAGGGATGTGATATATAGTATACAGTCCCTGATCTTTGGCAGTAGAAAAGTGAAAAGTTAAGGTATAGACTGATGTTTCTTCAAAGTACTGATAATGTGTTTTCGCACTTACCTCGTTTTTTAAAGCTTAGCTACTTCGTTAAGATAAAAATGATCATCCTTTCTTCTAGTAATGAGTCTCATCGTTAATCGTCAGTCTCGTGTTTAGCCTGAGAGACCCTCAACTGTATGGTCTTGGGAAAAAACTTGTCTGTGTGTCCTTGGCAAAGACACGGCACATCTGTGTGTCCTTGGCAAAGACACGGCACATCTGTGTGTCCTTGGCAAAGACACGGCATATCTGTGTGTCCTTGGCAAAGACACTGCACAATTTCCTCCTCTCACCCAGATGGTGATGGGTACTAGGCTTAGATCGTGAAAGACCATGCCAGCATGTTAGTGTTTGAGCGCACATAAAATATCAGCTTGCGTTAAATGCTTCGCAAAAAATAGAAAATTGAATGTCTCAGAATGTTACAAAAAAGTTTACAGGGTCTTTTGAGTTAATAATAAATTATAAAGCAGATGAAATTTCTTTCTTGTTTGGATTTTCTACATATTATTGTGCATTCTTTTAATAAATATATAATAATTATTATAATTGAAATATAGACCTGTTAACCACACAGTGTGCGGCCTTTGAATGACCCATTTGTGTCTTTGAGAGCATTAAATTTGTGCAATAACCAATAAACTTTGTGACTTTACTTTGTCTCCAGGAAGTTGATACTCACTAGGTACAAGAAAGGGTTAATTAAGGAATGCCATTAATAATAGCATACTAGTTTATTAAGACTATTGTCGGTAACTGTGTTTCATTGAAAAGATTGTTGCTGAGGTGTAGTTCTGCAAAAGTCACAAATGACCGCGGTGAGATTAGGTAGTTAACGTTAGTGAAGAGAAACAGGGCGCAGATGAACTTCCCAATTATTTTTTCTCTGTACAGTCTAACCTTTGGGGAATCTAATTGCTTTAGAAATTAAAGTATGCACCGTCATGACTCATCCCACTTTTTGTTTTGCAGACCTGGAATGGCCACGCAGGAAATTGAAACTGACAGAGAGGTCACGGCAGATTCTACAAAGACAGACGGAAGTCTGGCAATTTCTTGTACGTTGACAACAGACTCAGACGAGAAATGCAGCACCACAGCCCTTCTCACTGAAGTCCGAAATGGGGCGGGGGCCGGAGAGAACAGCAATGAACTGGACAATGTTTTGTCCAGCATCAAAGTGGGTCAGTTCCACTGGCGGATGCTTGCGCTGGTCGGCTGGGGATACTTTGCCGTGTGTTCGGAGATGATGCTCTTCATCTTTCTGAGCTCGCCAGTGAAAGAGGAATGGAACCTGAGGGATATGGACTTTCCGTGGTTACCGTTCAGGTGGGTTCTTTCACTTTTTGTCCGTCAGCAAGTCAGTTTGCCTAAGCCAGAAATTGCTGAGGTGAAAATAGTATGTTAATTTTGACGTCAATGAAAAGGAATAGAAGAGGTGGACAAACTACCCAATTGAAATGAAAGGGCTAAGAAATGCTAGTGAAAGCTTAGTAGTAGTTTGTAACTTCTCTGAACAAACAAAATCACAGTAGAGCATTCATGTCTGAGTGCTGTCATGACAGAGGAGGATTGACCTCCAATGTAAGATTTGCGTTGTATGTCCTCAAAGGAATACCAAATGCTTTATTCTTGTTTGCGTTTCACGAAATATTGTATACGTGTGTTATTGTTTGTTTGTTTTAGTAGAGGTTTTACGGCGCTCGAGGCACCCATGTGTTAGTGTGTGTGTGCGTATCAAGAGATTTTTATGAAATGAAAAAGTGAAGCTTGGAGCATGCCATTCAGCAGTGGTAGAAGTGAAGTGACTTTTTACGTTCCATTGGTATTTTCTCTAAGTGCAATTATATGAATAAAATTGTCTCAGCAGATGGTTGGAAGATGCCACTTGTAGATCCTGTTCTTTTCTTTCCCTTTGTTTTTTTCTGTCTCTCTCACTTTGTCTTTCTTGCATTAAGTGTTCATTGTTGTGTCCATGTGCATCTCTTTACTCAAACATACAAGGCTTTCTAATTTTGTTGTTGTCATATTTCTGTCCTCAGTACTGGCATTGCTGGTATCGTCGGAGGCTTTGTCTTCGGGACGGTCAGTGACCGATATGGCCGACAGCTACCGTTTCTGTTTGGCATCCTGGTCATCGCTATTTTTGGAGTGGTCTCAGCCTTTGCTCCGTCGTTCCCTGTCTTCATTGTGTTCCGCTGTCTGGTCACCATCGGGACAGGAGCCTTCGAGGCTGTGGGATTTGTGCTGCTCTTGGGTACTTTTTGTTTTGAATTCTACATTCTGTTGGGAGGAGGGGGGGTGGGGGGAGAGGGAGAAGGAGAGAGAGAGAGAAAGAGGGGGAGAGGTAGGGGAGGGTGGGAAAGGGTGGGGGGGGGGGGGGGGTGAGAGAAAAGTGATCTTTCTTTTTCAAACTTTTGATCAGAATGAAAAGTTTTTATTCATCTAAGTTTTTTTCCCTTACTGCATTGATGGTGTTACACTCTGACCATGTAACTGATTTCTAGAAAATCGTACAACAGACAAAAAAAATCTTCTGATTTAAATGATAAGAAAAGACACAAAAGTTAAACTCAAAGTACTTTTGTACTATATATAGTGCCTTCTGACTCCTTGTTTTTTTAAAAAGACTCACAGATTGACCTTGCAATGGTATTAGAATTAAAAAAGAACTGGCGTCTTTCCTCCATTTACAAGGTTAGAGCATAACACCACCAATACTATACTTGCCAATAGGGAAATACTGAAGAAAGTGTGGGCCCATTATTCAGTGAAGTCAACTTAAATGGAAGTGATTTTCTTTGGTTTAGGTGAGTTTTCGGTTTACAGAAGTCGTTCAATTAGAAGGTTAAAAAAATAATTTTCTTTTGGTTACTGCTGTTCTAGGATGAACCATATTAGTTTAATCAAGTGGACCCCACTATAATTCATTGCATGTAACTTCCCAGAGTTCCTGCCTCGCCAACAGCGAGGGACGATCCTGGTGGTGGTGACGCTGTGCGGGGCCCTGGGGGCAGTGCTGGCCGGAGGGTTCGCCTGGCTCATTCTCCCGCGCTGGGGCTGGCGCTGGTTCGTTGGCGTCTGTGCGCTGCCCGCGGTGCTGCTGCTGGCCTACCAGCCGTTTGCCTTCTTCGAGAGTCCTCGCTTCCTGGTGAGCCGCGGTCAACGGGACAAAGCGATCGCCGTGCTGCGGAGGATGGCCGAGATCAACAAGTGCGAACTTCCAAGTCTGGGTAAGTGCTGCTTCATCATAATCATCATTATCATCATCATCATCATCATCATCATCTTCATCATCAATATCATCAATATCATCATCATTATCATCATCATTATTTTTATTATCATCATCATCATCTTCATTATCATCATATCATCATCATCATCATCATTGCCTTTCTCATCGTGGATCCGAGCATAGCCAGCGACAAACTCTCCACATTTTCCTGTCGTGGGCTAGCTTCTTGACAATATTCCATGTTTTTCCACTTTTCTGTATATCATTTTCTAGTCCAGCACCTACTCTATAATGATAATATTTTTAATACAAATCAATGGTAAATATTATGCTCTAACCTTGAATTTCAACAGGCAGAAAAACTGTTTCTGTTTTAAATGATGATAGTGGACTCAAAGGTTAGCTGGTATACTTCTGTACCATTTGTGGTGCGTGCATATTCCTGGTTTTTATCCAGGATAGAGTTACTAACTACTGATAAATCCTACTTCTTTCCTATCCTGTCTGTTTGTCTCTGTCTTTTTGCCAGCACTTAATTTAATCTATTGTACCCATGTGGATCTTATTTACTTAAACTCAACATCATAAGTGTATGTCTTGGTGTAAATATGATAAGTTATAAGCTTGACCTAGCTCAGTACTGTTTTATTAAGTTTGTGGAAACAGTAAAAAATGACTCCGACAGTTATATTACGAGGGGTTCAAGAAGTATATGGTCTAAATATGAAGGAATAAAGATAGAGCTTTGTAACTTGACACACATACTTTTATTTCTCCATGCTTAATAATACATTTCTGCCTCCTCTCTTTGACCTTCAAAAGTCCTTGAGAGTAAAATGACCCAGAATGGGCCCCTAACCAGTCTTCAACAGCTTCAATGGTGTCCTCGTTGTGACCGAAACGATGTCTTTTGTGTGATTTTTTTTAGATTAGGAAATAGAAAAAAGTCTGAGGGGGCTAGGTCTGGTGAATAAAGTGGGTGTGGCAGGATTTCAAATCTGTACTGTTCTGCTGTCTGGACTGCTTGTTGTTCCCTCCGCTCAGGGGCGTTGTCATGCAGTAGGAGGGTCCCATTACGGAGTTTTCCGCACCTTTTTCTCACCAATTTGGACCGCAAACAATTTTATCAGCAAACCCAAGTAGTAGTCTCCTGTGACAGTTTTTCCATTTTTTAGGTAGTCAGTCATGATGATACCTTCACAATCCCAGAGACATGACGACATGATCATTCCACTTGACGCTGTTACTTTTGCCTTCCTTGTTGAGGGAGAAAAAGGGGTTTTCCATTGCATGGAAGACATTTTTTGTTCTGAATCAAAATGATAAGTCCATGTTTCATTCATAGTCACCATGTTTTTAAAGAACTTTGTGTCCCTGGACTCTATTCGAAGGAGAGTTTTGCAGGACTCAACCCACTGCTTCTTTTGCTCACTGGTCAAAAGGCGGGGTACCCACTATGCAGACACCTTTTTCATGTTATGATGGTAATGGAGAATCGTTTCAATTAACCCTACACTCATTTTCGTTTCACTTAAAAGCTGTTTAATAGTTATACATTGGTTTTGTAGAACCAGTTTCTTCACTATAGACACATTCTCTTCAGTTACCACAAAGGATGGGCACCCTTCACGATTTTCATTCATCACCGACAGGAATCCCAGATTTGAATTTTTTTACCTAGTATGTCACAGTATTATAACGAGGACGTTTGTCACCATTAACTTGGACCATTTCCTGAAAAACATCAGAAGGGAATTTTCCTTGTAAGTGTAAAAATGTGATAACTGAGCGCTACTCAACAGGCTCCATGGCCATGGCACAGCTTCAGTAAAGAAAAACAAATGTTTTTGTGCACGGTTTCCTTGAACACGCTGACTAGTGGCTTATCATTGTCAGATTTTCATGAAAACTTGCATGGTGTGTTCCTAAGAAATTGTCTTAAGGGTAGCGAAGTTTCATTACTCTACCATGATTCCCACATACTCAGACCAATGACTTATTGAACCCCCCTCGTATGACAGTGATGAAATGTTGAAAAATAGCTTTTAATTTTAACCTGTTTTGCTATGTTTCAGACAAGATTGTGTGCACCCCGCGACAGAAGCGAGGCGGGCACGTGCTGCACCTGTTCTCCAAGGAGCTACGGTCGCGAACGTTTTTCTTCTCCGTGACCTGGTTCCTCCAGGCCACGGGCTACTGGGGAGTGACCGTCTACCTGCCCGAGTACATGGCTCGCCTCGGGGCTGACCCGTACTTCAACATGTTCTCCGTGTTCATCGGCGAGATCCCTGGCCTGTTTCTCGCCATGTTGCTTGTGGAGAAGTATATGTTGGGCCGGATTCGCACGTTGAGGTTCTTCTCGGTCTTGACTGCCCTGTCTCTGTTGATATTTAGCTTTATTCCGGAGCACGAGTTTAAGTCGGTGCTCATCATAATTTGTTACTTCAGTATGGTGCCCATTTATTCCATCCTGAACACGTACACCCCGGAGGTGTACCCAACTGACCTCCGCAGCACAGCCATGGCCTGGATGAATATCGTTATCGAGGTCCCAGGGCTGGTCACTCCGTTTGTTGGGGCAACTCTCCTGTCCAGTTCTCTCCCCTGGCTGTATCCCGTGGTGTGGGGATCTGTGTTTGTGGTCCAGTGTCTTGTCACATTCGGACTCCGCACCGAGACTGCGGGCCGAGATCTGAGAGATTTTGAGTTTGGATCTCATAAGGTGAAAAATTCTGCTTCTAGCCAAAGTGTTGATTGTTAGCTCTATGGTCAGGGGTTACCTTCCTGGGAGGACTTTTCCAAGGTTGCTGATTACTGTATTCCTGATTTTTTTGCACACCACTTGAATTTCGCAATGTTTGCAATTTTAAAAGAAATTTGCAAATTCGAGTCATTTGCGAATGTTGAAAGGGGTGCTACTGCATTAGAACCCCATGACACTGGGCAACTCAAATCAAGAAGTCAAAGTGTTCAAGGAGAAACTGAATGGGCAAAAAGCTAAAAAAAAAATGCACAAAAAAACGAACTGACCTGGTGAACAATATTATAGTTGAAACTGACCAGAACCTGGAAATGTTAGTTAAAAAAGGGTTATTCAAAATCAGCCATTTTAGCTACACACAGTCCGCACTTCCGAAAGAGATAATACCTCTTGCCAGCCAGCTGTTCAGATGTGTGAAGTCCAAAATTTTGAAATTTAAAAAAATTGCAGTTTCATAAACTGTGGTGTAGGTTGTGTGTGCTTGAGAAATAATTTGTGGGAATTCAAATTCTAAATGTTGAAAAAAGCAAGAAAAGATTCTTGATGCGGGTACATTTGTTGAAAGAATGAAACAGTTTTTTCTCTCTCCTGAAAAATTTTACACGCTGACCTTAGAACAGTTGATCAGCTTGTTGGCAATATAGGCCATGCTACCCAAAGAGTTAATACCTCTTGTCCTTGTGCCATATATATCTTTTTATTTTGGCATTATGGCTTGTTGTAGTGCTGACCTAGATAAAACACAAGCTCTCCCTGCCCGTCTTTGAAGCCATAAGACCTCAACTTTTCATAGTCAGATGTGTGTCATAACATGAAGCTGGCTGGTGCCTGGAATGTAAATGTTTCGAGCATGGGATAAACGGCGGTTCTCGCTTTTAACGCTACGTGCAGGAGAAAGGTAATTACAGGGGGTGTTCCTGAAAGAATTCTTTACAGTAATTCAGCATTTTTATCCTGATTGAAAAAGAAGGCTACAGTTATGCTGGAATTTTTGTCCTGAAGTTGATAAGGCAGGATACAGTTATTCAGCGATTTTTTTCCTGAAGTTGTGAAAGAACGATGTGTCGTAAAAGTAAAGTAAAGCCCACCCTCCCCCCTATTTTGAACGTGCTTGAACTAGTGCACAGGTCTGGTGTCATGGTGGCATTGCAGCTTTGTCTTACTGGAACAGGAAATAGCTGGTTATGATCGTCATGAAGTGTTAAGGGATTTTATACTTTATTTTTACCAGATTTGTATGTTGTTGTTGTTGTTAATGTTGCTACGGTTGTGGAAAGCCATATCTCTCAGTTTGCCATGGTCTTAGGGCCTAGAGATGTCCCCTCAGTGTTGCTTTTGATGAGTGTTTTGATGTCTCTCAGGGAAACATACGTGGGTCCCATAGTGTGCTAATGTATTGTTTCAATTTTAACATTGGTAGAGTATCATACTATTCTTTGAAACTTTTAACAGAATGTGAGTCATATCATGAAAAGTTAGTGCTTAGATATTTGAAAGTACTTTGTAAAGGTTATGTATGCTTCATTTGTTTGATAAGTTCATGCTTTTAGTCTTTTTAACTGATTTCTGCCGTTTTTGACATTTGTAACATTTCTGCAGCTTCAGCAGTGTCTAGCAAAATTCTTTGAGAAAAAAAGTATTTAGTTGTTTTTTTGTGCCATTAAAATTTTTTTTTTTTCATTTTGCTTTGAGGGAGTGTGAAGGAATGGGTGGCTATTGACGGCTTTAGCTGCCTGTGACTTTGTTTTCTGACAGGTTTTGCATTCAATGTTAAAATGTTCCACCTTTTGCAAATTCCTGCTAAACAAATAAGTTTATTTTTACTCTGAGCCTGTAATTTGTCAAGGGGGTTACATTACATGTACTGAGTTTCTATACTCGGCTCGAGTTGTTTGGGGGGATGAGTGAGATACTGTAAGTTAAGTGAAGTGTACTATATGAGTATTTGCTATTGAAAACACTGTGCTGTGACATAGATTTCTCCTGTCACCAAAATGGCAACAAAGTTTTTGTCCTCCGTGAGCAAGATTCTGTACATTCTGTATGATTTCCGTAAATGCTAAGCTGCGTTCTTTCAGTAATTTAATGATTTATATTTTCGTCGGTAGTTTCTCCTTTCATTTTATAATCTATTGACTATTGGGGATGATTATAATGCTGGCAGATAGTACATTAGAATTGGCATATATTTATGTTTGCGTATATTTTAGACAATTGCTTGTCAATCTTTATTTAGCCAGTTTCCACTCTTGCTGCCTCTAAGAGGCTAAAACATTGTTACCACCCACCTACATGTATTTCCAAGCGGGGTATTTAACAATACCTGTCACTGCCCTGGAGTTCCCACCGCCCATCTAAATGACCAAAACATACCGCCCGGGGCGGTGCTACTGACTGAAGTGTCTTTAGGCCATTCCCAAAGGGGGGACATTAACATATTCTTATGCACAGTGGAATTGTAAAAGGGCTGATTCATCAATGTTATGCTCATAACTGCCTGAACTGCAACCGGGAACTGCTGCTTTTTCTTTCCCAATCCTTACTATCGTCATTTGTCCTCTACTTTTTTTGTATGTTTGTCACACTCATGTGACCTGCTATTTCCGGGGTGCCTGGATAGTCGAAGCAGACTTTGTGCTGTTGAAGCTAGAGAGGTGAGCAGAGTAAGCCTGATTCCTTGTATGGACTTCTCTGTTGACATCCACTCCTTGGCGCTCATATGACCTTATGCAGTTGTGAGGGCCGTAAAACCTGTACTAAAACGAAAATGACCAAACCACCCACAGGTGGGAGATATCGACAAGGTTGGCAAGCACTGCTGTAGACAAGTGAGAAAAGTGGGAGCGAAAAACTTTTTTAAATCTCAGTCTGGTGCCCAAACTTTGTATTGAGTCATTTTTAAACAGTTGATATGATCAAATTATTATTTACACACTTAACCTCGCAATGAATCTGGCATTTTTGTTTGTTTGTTTGTTGTGGAGATGTGTTGAAGTCAGTGTGCTTTATTGATGTGTTCACATTGTAGCCTATGTAGGCCTACCGTTTAGTCTTTTCTATGCCATAAGAGATTATTTTTATATGTATTGAGATCTACGAAGTTTTACACCAGAAGTGAAAAAGTTTTAGCAAAAAATGCTCACTTTTTTAATATCTTTTTAGAAAGAGATTTTGTACTGTTTTCTTTGATGTAGATATTTTTAGCTGATTTATTAAGAATTGTTTTTAAGTTGTACTTCGTGTGGTAGACATTGTTGTTTTCAAAGGTACCTTGTGTATGTTTTAGCTGAAAGTAATTTACTAAGATCTTGACATTTTATTTACAGTCTTTTTTATAAAGGTCTGTGTGAGCAGAATTAAGCTGGAAATGAGTGATTGATGCGGACCTTAAAGCTCCTTGGTATCAACAGTTGTTTGGTGGAGTTCAATTACCACGGACTGTTGAATACTAGCTGGGTACCCGCTCGATGAATGGACTCACAAAAATCGATCATCAAATCATGGTGGATTCAGTATGCTCTGCTTGTGAACAGAAGCCTCACTTGTTTACAATGGCGTCTTAGAAGACGGACTTTCCCAAGATTAAATCTAAACGAAACTAATGAACTGTAAATTAAACGACAGTGACTTCAGACTCCTTAATATAACTGTGCACCCTTTAAATGATTCTGAACCGCTGTTATTTTTTTCAAATTCGAAAGATAAGTGGTTCGAAAGTTTAAGACGACCAAAGTGACGGAACTTTCACAAATATGATATTTTTAGATAATGACTATCTCAGAAAAAGTGGTTAGAGTTTTACAGAAGCATTTATTATTTCTTGTATTAACATTTTTTTAAAGGAAAGTTTAACCACTTCAGTGCCATATTAATGTACCTAGACGTCATGGAATTGCAGTTTTTCTCTTCATGACCCACCAGAAAATGCAAAATGTATCGTATTCAAAGTGGTAAAAACTTTTTGGTGAGTTCAATACTCTTGAAGAGACATAAAGGCCTTGAACATCAAGGAATCCCAGTTGTCAGAAATGCAAATCTAAGAGATGAGCTAGAGATCTAGTTTTGTCTTTGACTTCAAAATGTTCCACCTGACCCATCACGGCCAAATAGGCTGCTTTCGCCTAGAATTACTCATTGTCATAAACAGAACTATACTGTCAGGACATCTCCATCACGACATCTAGATCTAGACAGACATTGAAAGCAGCAGGAGCCAGATACGACTGTACCGGTGGACGTACGCTTTATTACTGAAAATTCTCGTCTCTAAATTCTATGACGATTATATCTAAGACAACAATTACGTAACCACGAACGCGGCTTGGTTACGAGTTGCCAGTGGTTACCAGTTGCCAGGTTTCCTAATTACTAAGGCAATAGAGATGGTTTACCTAATGGTAATGGACATTACAAGAACATTCCTTTTTTTCTTTAAGTTCCTTTTAAATTTTTTGCTCAGTTGATTCATATACAGAGTCTTCCATACTCGGATACAAATACTTTGACGTGTGTCCAATGTCCAGTCCAATAGTTGTAAGTGCATGGAGCATGCTGTAGAGTGTGGATATGTGCTACATAAAGGCATTATTGTTAGTATTATTATTATTATATAAAATTATTACTTGACTATAATTTATATTATTATTGTAATTTATAGGTTTATTATTATTACTATTATTATTATGTTATTATTGTTATTATTATTGTTGTTGTTTTTATTTTTTCCCTTCTTTTTATTATCGAGTGACTCGCCTCATTTTGTATTTAATGATTATACATGTATTGCTGTCTGCTGCTGGGGCTAGATAACAGAACTTGTCTCATATTCTTCCATCCTGGAAATTTTTTGGCAATTTATGTCCGTGTACACCTTTATGAATGTGGGTATGTGTGTGTGTGTGTGTGTGCACGTGCGTGTATGTGTGTGCACGTGTGTGGGTGGTTTAAAAAATATATATAACAGATCACTGCAGTGAAACTTTGGACATAATCACATGTTGCTGTTTTTTTAGCAATACATTTGTGCTTCACATCTTTTCTTTTCTTTCCTCTCACTGAATCTCATGTTATAAACCAGCCATAGTCTCAGATATTCTGAGCCGTAACAGCAGGAATATGTGGAAAG
Source organism: Aplysia californica (assembly GCF_000002075.1). Lineage (NCBI taxonomy): Eukaryota > Metazoa > Mollusca > Gastropoda > Aplysiida > Aplysiidae > Aplysia > Aplysia californica. The sequence continues at coordinate 18,862 of NW_004797483.1, read as the reverse complement.
TCACAATGTTTTCTCTTGGGAGACAGGACGTTCCTTTTTGAGTTCTCAAATTGGAGAAAGTGTGACTATTTCTCTTCTTTCTATGAAGTCCTCATACATACTTATATGATATGTGTGTGTGTTTGTCTTTAGTAAGACATTGTTTTTTTAACTCATGTGTGAAGTTGATACCATTTTTGTGTATATGTTTGGCTGTGTGGTATTGCCGAAGAGGCAGAAACAACAATGAAGTTGTCAGGGTTTTCTTCTTCTGTTGACTCTTTCTTTCTTTGCATCAACAAATTTGTCATAAGCACAACGAAGAATTGTTAATTTTCAAGCTTTATATCTTGAATTTTCACTATGTCTGTAGTCATTGTCACAAAGTACTGCTTTCTATTTCAATACTGTTGACAAATTCCAAAAGAGGCCGTTGCCACCGACTGTTGAAAGTGAAAGTGAACTCATTGCAATTAGTAAAAGTATCTAATTAGTGACATATATATATCCTCAGAGAGGAATGCACCGTCAAACTTTTTTGCTTCGGCTAATATCTACTTTTGTCTCTTTTTGCCATCTTCTTGTCAGTTTTTTGAGACCCCAGTTTGGGTTTTCTTCCAAATGGCCTGTGAGTGTGTAGTGGGCTTTAAGAGATCAGCTCTTATTACCATGAATAGTGGTACCATGCAGCTTCAGCTTCTTGAAATATGTGTTCATTGTTCTAACGTCGTGCTCTTCCAATTTAAATATGGTTCTTTGCTCATAAAAAAAGACAGTATGTCTGGTTTCCGATACCGTAGTCATGTTTTGTGCTTGTGTGTGTCACGACTGACTCAGGAAATTCACCTCCCCTTGTATGTTTGTACAATATACCGTACATGAAACGCACGTCTGAAGATTTCCAGTGATTGTCACACCTCTGGTTGTAAATGTCAAACACATTTCCAACAACTGTCAGACTGTGTTGTGTATTCCTTAAATTTAGATTTTTATTTTTGTTATCATCTGATATTTTAGGTTGTCACACTTCTGATTGTAAATGTCTTTAGGGTTTTTTTGAGGGGTAGTAAAAGTGTCATCATGAATGTCTCATTAATTTCCAATAATTGTCACTCCTCTGAAAGTGAGTGTATTTAGGTTTTTAGTGTATGTAAAAATGCCATAGTAAATGTTTCATTTAATGAAATTTCCAATGCTTGTCACAGTGTGTGCCATAGAATAGATTGAGATTTCTTGTTGTTGTCAAATGTTTTAGATCTCGTGATAAGTGTCTCGGAGAATTTCAATTTTTTAAAAAGAATGCTTACAGTATTTCCAATTGTTGTCAGATTTCAAATCACACATAATTCTCAGTACTTGTCTGGCTTCCCCATTGATAAATGTTGTGAAAGTTATCTAGATGTGAAGTGCGATATAATTAATACATGTGCTTTGTTTGTGCTCTTTTGTGTTTGGGCATTCCTATGATGCTAGTTTGTTTGGCAGATTTTTAAAAAAGAGCTAGAAAGTGATGGAGGATGTTTATGCGTTAGCAGGTGCGCTCACGCTTATGTGAGCGCACCAGCTCGTTATGTCTTAGAAGGAACACATATGTAGAACATTTTACGCTGTAAAAATACAAGCTGGTACAAGCAAGAATGGGCTAGCAATTTTATCTCACAGTGTCTTGTACAATGTCCCACGTTGTCTTTGTGATTTTATTGGGAGGGGGAAATTTTTATGGAGTATCTTGGTCTTTCTCCTAGGATGCTGTATTCCGTGCAGCCTTGTCAGACAGGGTTGAAGCCTGCCTTCTAAATAATAAAATTATCTAAATTTGTGTCAACGGGAAGGTAAGCACATAGATCTACATTTTTTAAAAAATCTATGTGTGTAAACAAGACAGTGTGCGGAGTAGCAGGTAAACTTGCTAGCTCATACTTGCTTTTTGTTGCGTAAAGTATTCTCTCTGTTTTTGGCTTAACAGACAGGAAACAGAAGTATTATTATAATAAAGGTCCATGACTATCTTGATAAGAACTTTGTAACACTGGTTTTCTTTTTTGGTTTGCATGTGTATAATTTAAGTAGGAGTATCTTATGAAAACATGGTTTTATTTGGAGAGCATTTGTGTTATGTGGGTTATTAGTTCATGAAATGACCAAATAAAAAATAGTGTGAAATTGTAAAGGTCACCCCTTGCAACACTAGGTTATGTAAGAGACTGGACCTCCGAATTTAACATTTTTATCTCTGATGATAGGAGGATGGGCTGAGCCTTGAACCCGCAATCGCACATTTTTGGATCCTGTCGCCAAACCACTTGACTACCACCACTGCCACCTGAAATGACAGATGCTAAAAAATAAAAAAACACACAAAAAAACCCACCAAAAAAACACTCAAGGTAACAAACACAGTAGTGTTATTACAAAAAAATTTATTTTCTCTCAGTGTAGCATGTTACACCTCTGAATTATTTGTACAAAATTATGTTGTAGAAATCTGTTGTTAAGGGTCTTTGTTTACGTTCCAGTGCAGCAATCTCGTGATCAGGCACACGTACAGACACACAAATGTACACACACACTCCACTTGTGCCTGGTGCACAAAAAGGTCTATTAGAAAACAAAACAAAACAAAAAACACAACCCAAAAAGAATGTTCATGAAACAACCTTAGCAATTATAGGGACACGCGTGTCGAACTGAAGAAATAATCATAATCAAGGCGCAAAGGTTACCCAGGTGAAGGAACTATATCAAATGCTCAGTGTAAGAAAGACGTATCATACGTCACTTCAATCCGCGACTGTCATTTTTCAATATGGCGTTTGGCGGATCCCTAAACAGTCGACATACACTTCACCAGTCAATTAAAAATGTAGGAATTTACGATGGTGGTCTACACGAAACAATTAGGAAGAAAAGGTCATAGCAGAGCCATTAACAACTACATATATTGCATGGACATTGCGGTTAGGGGAAATCTCGATAAATAAGGGGACAATTTTTGTGCCTTCTAAACAAGACAATTCTTAAAAATCAAATAATAGTTTGAGAGTTCATTATTAGCAACTTAAAATTAAATGAAGACTTGTAAAAATGTGAATGATTCAAACAAAGCTAGATCTAGCCACAATGTGTGTTCGGGCATGGAGGCGGGCCAGGGTCAACTGTGTATCTACTGAAGCGTCTCCGCTAGTCTGCGGACGCACAAGGCAAACGTGTAAACACACAGACACATGTGCGCACGCACACACACACACACATGCATGCGCACACACACACACACGCATGCACACCTGAAAACGTACACAGATGAAATCGTCCATGTACACATGCGCACAGAAAGACATAAAAAAAGAAATTCTGTCATTCTCAAGTACAAATATCCTCATTTTAAGACATACTACGCACACACACACACACACTTACGCACGCACAGACACACAAACACACACGTACGAATGCATACATACACACACGCACAAGCTGTACACAAGACCGTTCTTGGAACATGTTTTCATTCAAACAAAGAAATGATTTTCGATATGTCTGTATCAGATCGTCGCATTTTTTAGGGCAATCTTCTCTCTTTCCACCAATCTGTCAAACAGGCCACAGCTATGTACATGGAGCATACACCCGCACAAATACACACACACACTCACAATCACACACACAATCACTCACACACACACACACAATCACTCACACACACACAATCACACTCACAAATAAAGCATCACTTTAGCTCTCTCACTATCTACAACATCGGATGCAGATTTTTCGCCATCAAAACCACGTACAGAAGATTCATGAGAAAAACACAGCTTCAGAATGAAAAAAAAACAAAGAAAAAAAACAACAACATATTATCATATGTCATATGTGAAAATAGACCATAGTTCAATAATTGGTGACAACGGGCATAGGACATGGTAATAGTATAGTCACATCAACAGTAATAATTTAAACATATGCAAACATATTCATGATGGTGAAGTCATAGGTCAAAGGTCACACGATACTGTGTGCCAACATTGGAATAGAAGTCATTGTCATCAAGGCTAAAGCGTGGTGGAGTGAGGGAGGGGGGGGAAGGTCTCTTTCTTGTGTCTTCTTGCCACATAATTCATTTCCCACACCAAAAAAACCCTCACAGTCTCCCTCCCTCTCTCTCTCTCTCTCTCTCTCTCCTCTCTCTCTCTCTCTTGTCTCTCTCTCTCTATCTTTCTCCCTCTCTCTCTATCTATCTCCCTCTCTCTCTATCTATCTCCCTCTCTCTCTATCTATCTCCCTCTCTTTCTCTCCCCCCCCTCTCTCTCTCTCTCTCTCACATACACACACACACACACACAAACACACACACGTAAATTTACGGGTCCTTGTTCACACACTTTCACACAAAAACACTCAAATTCAAAAGTGGACACTTGCTGACTCATACTAATATACACATACACATGTTTATATATATATACACATATATGTATTTCAAAACAACTTGAACTCACTCAAACACACACACACACACACACACACACACACACACACACACACACACACACACACACACACACAGGTTGTACATCACACACCTTTCACGTTTTGTTCCAACTGTAACTGGAAATAATAGGTCGACTTTTTTTTTTCTCTTCTAAAACCATTTTAGAGGGTTATCTGTGGGTCCTCTATAAAAATCAAGAGCCAGCATGTATTACCAAAAAAATACATGTTATATAAAATTACTGTGGCTGTCTTATTTTGTATCTTCTCTCCTCTTCATTTAAATCAGAGGGGTTTTTGTCTTTTTTTGTTTTTTTGTTAAGAAGCAAAATTTTATGTAGAATAAAAGTACTGTGGACTATCTTCTTTTGTGTCTTCTTCCATCAATTAAATCAGAATGGGTTGGGCTTTTTTCTAGAGGCAAATAAAAATTTTTTTTTTTCAAAGTGAGTTACATGATTAGAATTAGAGCAAAACACCATCATTAGAAACCAAACATACAAAAAAACTCTCAAGGCACAAACTCCCTCCCATAACCAATCACTCATGCACTCAGCTGCCTACACTTCCATCTGGCCTATCAACCCACCGACACACCCACCCACCGCCACACCCACCCACCGACACACTCATGATGAAGAATAGGCAGAGAATACAAAGGAGGGGGAGGGACCATAAACCACCCCCCATCCCTCCCTTCCCCTGCCCCTCCCCTCACTCCTTGTTTTAAAAATCACAGATACATAAATATTATCCATTGGTCAGCGATATGAGGACAAGCGCATTGATTGGTCAGGTCCGGAGAGAATGAGCTATGTACAGTGACCACACGCCAGGTTCAATGCAATCACAAAACAGTTGGCAAGCTATGCAAGTCAGAAATGATTTCTCCATTACACAGAAAAGTGAAAAACACTAAGATTTAAATCTTTTAAAAAAATATATAGAATAACACACAAAAAAAAAAGAATTCATTTTCAATTCGTTATCTACGCAGAAAAAGTTTTCAAAGTATGGAAAAAAAAAATTAGACTGATAATGAAAATTTAAATGACTTCAACAACTGTAAGAAGGGGAATAACCAATTGATGACACCTTAGGCTCTTGTGTCCCTTCATTTAATAATTAATTAATTTTTTTTCCTCCAACTCCCCTAAGTCAATTCAATTTTCCCCTTTCCATCTGATGTGAGATAGACTTAATCTTTTCTATTTTTATGAAGGCCTACTTGTAGAGAATTTCAGAAAAAAATATTGAATATAATACAGGTTTTAAAGAGGTATTATTTAATTAATACGGACTGGCTACCTGGTGAAGTTAATAATTGGGTAACAAACTGGGAAAATGTTTCACGTTAGAGTTAGAGTTAGAGTGGTATAACGATACATTTTTGTTGTTTTGTCAAGAATTTGCTAAATTTATTTTGCTTTGTCAAGTATTTGGTAAATGCATGAAACAATCCAGGCACTGTATAACATTACTTCATTATTGAACGATGAGGGGGTATTGTTTTTTGTTTGATAATGATAGATCTAGATATATAATCTAAAAGGCCAAAAAAACAAGGGGGAACTATATGCTGTACTTCTTTTATGAACCTGAATTGAATATGTGACATGTCTAGACTTTTCCCGATGAAAGAAACTAAAATATTTTTAACAAGAACATGAACAAGAATTGTATTCTTCTCGTAACTTCTAGAATTCTTTGGTGAAATGACGACGAGGCCAGAGGAAACAGACCCTCTAAATAAAGCCGCTTAAAGTAGGGGACTATACAGCGATTTAAAAAAATCACAATTGAAAAAAAGGAAAAATACAAAAAGAAAAAGAACAAGAGAGAGAACAAGAGAGAGAGAGAGAAAGAGAGAGAGAGAGAGAACAAGAGAGAGAGAGAGAGAAAGAGAAAAAGAGAGATAGAAGAGGAGAGACAGAACAATGAAAGCAAAAAAAGCGACAGAAGAATGAGCAAAGTGTAGAAATAGGTTAGCGGCATGTGGACATATATCACATGAAGGCCAGCAATGAGTGAACAAGTCGGAGCCAGAAACGCTGGCCAAAGAAGCCAGGAAAAAAGCTACGCAATGCTTAGCGGTGTGGGGCGGGCGGATTCTCTTCAAGGGGAAAATGCTGTCAATACAGGGGGGGGATCGACCCTCCCATCCGCCGCTAAGGCCGGCACCGCAGATGCGGGGCCACGGCTGGACATGAGGCTGTCTTCTTTAAGGTCATTTACATTAAAGTGATAGGTACGAGATCACTCCCACGCCCACCGCCCTTCCCCTCACCCCTTCACACTTACTATCTCATCACCCCGAAACCCCTTTTTCATTACCATCCCTCCCCCTCCCCCCCCCCCCCCCCCCCCCCAAGTCTTCTTGAAAGTTGAGGGTAATTTAAAGAAAAAAACCCCCAAAACCAAACGACCAAAGCCTCCAAACTCCGAGGTGATGACGTAGCCGTTCTGTTGATCAAGTCAAGAGCTGAAGCTCATCATAGGCAACCCCAGAGAAATCAAATGCAGTCAACAATAAACAACAAATTATTAGCAAAGAAGTAAACAAGTACTTCCAGAATACAATTCAGAGCAAAAAACATGGATTTCAACTTCGCAAGCAGCAAAAAACATATACAACAACAATGAAACAACACATAAAAATAAAAATTCACAAGTCAAACCGCACCTTACTGACTGAATCAGTATGGGGTAGTTTTTTAAAAATCTAAAAAAGAAAACGTTTTTTTAATTAAAGAAATATGATAATAAAGCCCCTCAAATAATTCCAAATCAACAACAACAAAATCTACGCCCACTTTTTGTAGTAAAGTGTATCTCAATCCAGGAAAATTTCCCTGTTCAACAGGGAGATCTCAACCAAAATTATGAAAACATGGGGAGTAAAAAAACAAAAAAATCTCCCAAACAAGGACAATCTTCTCCCTCACACAAAACGTAGAGTGAGTCAGCTCTTCAAAAGGCAGATCCATGGTAGTCGAGACAGACGTCGGAGAAGGGGAACAAACTCTGGTACTCTCCCTTTGGTAACTCAACAAGGGGAGATAAAGGACAAAAGGCAGAGGACAGGAAGAGATGGGGACTTATTTCCTCTTTAACTTTATCAATAAAATATTTTTTCACAAATTCTGCCATGATAATCTGTCACCACAACCCCCCCACGAAATCTACTTACAATCCAATATATTTTTGTTACTATACATATCTCTGGATATACATTAGTTATTTCTTCGGTGAGGTCTAGGCCTACAACTTAGCCATTCAGTTGCCGAACATAAATTTAGAATTTGAAAAAGAAAAAAGAAAGAAGCAAGGCATAAACAACTCTGCATGCCATTCCATTATCTTAAACCTATTTGAAAAAGAAAAAAAAAGAAAACATTAGAATGGAAGTTCACGGTGTCTCTAACTGTCTACTTGTAGAATCTACAAATGGTCAAACCACTTCAAATCACTTTTAGGTAAGAAAAATTTTGGTAGATATAGCTCTCAAAATTCAAATCTGACTAAATATAATATAGCACTATAATGCTGTATATTTTCTTTTTAAGACTCAGAACATGGAGCGGCAACAGTATGACTGTATGCTTTTGCTTTGCTACAAGCAATTAATAAAATACAAAAATAACTCCAGTCCTAGTAAACCAAAACAATCATCAGCAACTGACCTTGAGATTGTTATTCATCATGCATGGTGTAATCAAACGTACTGGAACTAGCTCTTCAGATTCTTACCTTCCTGCTGGATATGATTAATCAATCCCATCTCCGAGTCTCACTGCCTCTTGTTCAACTATCTCTCCTTTGATCGTAATCGAAATACCAGGTAGTTAATTATTTCGCAACAAGTTTTAAAAAAAAAAGCTTGTCAAAAAATACAAAACTTCATCAGGACAAACGGGAAAAAAAGGGTCACAGAAAAAAAAAGGGTAATTGATAATATCATAAGAGATGGCATAGCATAAGAAAACCGTTGTATTCGTAAAGTTTGGTGGCTTAAAGGTTCCCTGAACGAAGCCATCGTAATGCGGTGCGCGTCTCTTTTCTCTGATGGGATGCTACCTGTACAGTTCCCAACTCTCGCTCGCAGGTACTGACACACAGATAGACACACACACGTCACACAAACATTCCCACACAAATACCCCTACACAGACCCCCCCG